>NC_092288.1:23178087-23478087 GCF_036320965.1 Panulirus ornatus | reverse complement strand
TCACCCACATTTGCCTGTGGTAAGTGTTCTGTGCTAGCCCTGCCTTTTGGCAAAATGGCAGGAGCAATAGTTAGAAGTAGCAGGTAGGAACATTAGACAGAAGCATTAGGTAGAAGTAAGTAGGACCATTTAGGTGTGACCATTAGGAAGAAGTAGGTTGCAACATTTGGTAGAAGTCAGTAAGAACATTAGGTAGGAGACTCTGGAAACAATGATAGCTGCCTATTAAGGGCGAGGCACTAAAAGGCTATGAACTGACACTGGAGTTCAACAGTTATGGAGACTTTTGCCATGGCCAACCCCTGGAGGTAGTTCCTGAAGGGAATGACTGTCAGAGATACAGATGGACAGTTCATGCAAATGTGAAAAAAGTCTCCTCAGAACAGGTAAAATTAGCAAAATTCGAATTTAAATAGACATTCAAACCTTGCACATCATGGACTTTCAAACCTTCCAGTGATATTGGTCACTTAAATCAACAAGCTGATTTTCAAACCCAACATATAACCAGTATATTCATTACAGATCTTCAGGGTTTCCTAATGTCTAAATGTGATAGCTGGCTGTTAAGATCACCAGAAATCAAAACAATCTTGTCTACTTATACTGCAGAGCAGGCCAGAGGGCTCAGGTGGGAAACAACATTGTCTACTCACTATAGAAATGTCTGGGAAATGTGGCTTGAGGTATTTTCCATGGCTAACAGGGTTGTGGGTGATATTTGGTGTCTACATATATGCCAGTGGAAACCACTGGCCTCTTCAAATGTGGGTAGGTAGTTTTTGAACATATACATATGGGCCCCGTCCTTTCCACGTAAAACTAGTTTACAGTATGGAGAGACTTAACAAGATGATAACTTGCTATATACTTAGAGCTTGTACACTGCAACTAAGAATTCTGTTTAACTCAAAATTTTTTCCAAAGTAAAGATCTGCAAACCATTATGTTTTGTCACATTTGCTGGTCTTCAACTCTGACAAGAACTGATCTGCAAACCATTATGTTTTGTCACATTTGCTGGTCTTCAACTCTGACACGAACTATCAGTTCAACCACATTGCTATCAACAGTGGAAAAATGATGATTACTGTACTTTACAAATTTCAATCCAGTTAAATTTTACGACTTGAAATCACATAATTTCTTTCAATTTTAATGTTCAATAAAAATGCTGCTCCATCTTTTTGTCACTGAAGAGGCTTTCCTGATGAAATGAATATGTGGCAAAAATTTACTCAAGCATGGACCTAATCCTCATGCTGCTCCCTCATCCCTTAAACAGACCCCTTTCATCCATGACCTTAAGCCAGACACATACAGTCTTTTATGGTCATTTGCTTTATTGGCAAATCATATCACATATACAAAAGAATATAACATGGAATAAAAACAATATAACATGGAGCACATATTCTTTTATGTACTTTCCACATCTAGGTTAGTAACATGATAATACTTTGTTGAAATACCAATCAATAAATCATTCACATGTTTTCCAAAGCAATGTTTGTAATAAAATAATACTCTGTTGTAATATCAATCAAATCATCCAATTAATGTTCCAATAATCAAATCTACAATGCTCCTCTACTGCTGGTTATGTTATTTTCTGTCCATAGCATAACAATGCCTGAATTTTACCGTTGCAAATCAGAATTCATGAACTCCATAAAATATGATGACAACAACATTCCAAAAACATTAAAATTATTTAAGATTTTCTACAAGCTTCCCTATTTCATTGCCGTGATCTCTTCAGTGAGTATATATTTTTCTTATTCAGGCATGCATTCAGGTATGCATTTACCATACTATATTTTCAATCATGAGCAAGATAAGACAGGGAAAATGAGTCTAACTTAGGTTTTTGCTGTACTATCAAAGGCCTTAGTAGTATAGGTATAGCAGAAATTAAGCAAAACTGAAATGCCAGGCAAAGCATAAAACAGGGACAAATGACTGAAATGTTTTGACAGGGGAAAAAAAAAAAGAGTATTGAGAAGGATGCTAAGGGAGGTGACAGTTATGGGACCCGCAATAAAACATACCACTGGAGCCCCAAGATTCTCCCTCCTGAGTCCTGGTCCTGGGCTGGGCTAAGGCAGCACACTCCACCAGCCCTAGTGCTTATCATGCATATGTGAAACCCAACCCACATTTTCCGGTACTGGTGCCAAAAACTAAAATGTGCACAAGTGAAACTGCACATACTACGCATATGTATACATTGGAAAAGATGTATTCTGTACCAAAAGTGTTTCAAGCCAACAATGACTCAAATTCTTACTCACAGCACTGGTCACTGCCTTTATTTTCTAAAGATCCATAGATGCAGCTGTAGCCTGCCAATGTTGTCTCTGCAATCATTAAAGAAAGATTCTCTCTATCTTTAAAAACATATTAAGCTGGTCTCAGAGAAAATTGCAGGTTATTGGAGAAATTATAAATCTGTGAAGTCCACTCACCATCTATACAGGTGCTGTTTATACTGCAATATCAACTTGTTTCTGTACATTTCAAATATGGTAAAACACTGGCTTGTCATTAAAAGGTGACTATAGTCCACATCATATGATAGGATGGCAGGAATTCTACATTAAAACACGCTCAGCAGTAAGTACTGGTGGCTATCCCATTCTGGCCCCTTCAAAGTTGATGCTGATAAAGGCTGAGTTAAAAATGGGCATTTCATATTTGAGGAGCTTGGGAATAATGACTCTTCAAAAATGAGGTAATAATTGTGACTAGAGTTCACTGGCAAGGAATTTTACATCCAACATGGATTTATGCAGTCTGCAAATCACAAACATTTGTGTAAATGCTCTTTTGACAATATCCTTTGTGTACATGCTCTTTTGACACTCAATATTTCCTTACCTGCCCAATTTCAGATTTTTCAACATAAAACTATATCTGAAACCCCTTATCAGATAATGATGTACTATTCTGGTTTGTGCAGATCTTGATGACTTTTCCATGAGAGAATAAAAGGAGAGGTCCTAAGAGGAGCTTATACCACTGCCCCCTGTGAACTGTATTTCTATGGATCTCAGTTCCTATGCTTCCTGACATATATCTGCAGATTTTCAAGACACCATCCTTCATATTTTTCATGTGCTTGGTCACTGACATTATCTGGTAAAGGCTGTTCTTATAATGACAAATCTGTGTCCCTCATCCACAAACAAACTTTGTTAGATCTGAGGTAAGGCACAAATGTCCAAAACCATCTCAAAAGGCATTACCTTCTTGAGTATTTTTCACCATCCCACAAGGCATTCCTTTCTTTAGAATTTTTCACCATCTCACAAGGTACTCCCTCCTTGATATATTTTCAGAGGATACAGAATTCACATGCACAACCTAACTGTGACATTTCTCCATCAAAGTCCTCAATTCTTTTATGCCAAAAGTCTTTCTTGTCAGGATATGTTTCTTACCAAAGGCTTATCAATAACAAGCTATTTATATTCTATACAAACCACAAAAGACAATAACAAGAAAAGAAATACAAGCAATCTTGTCTGCTGCCAAAGACAGTTTCACAACCTGACAACTTGAACTGGTTGGGAGCTACAGTATCAGCTCAAGACCATGGTGTCAAATGCATAAATGAGTCTGACCCTAAAGGATGGCATTACTAAGTGCTATGACTTGAATTGTGGTGGGATGAACTTCCAACCCACTGAAGTCTGTACTTACAAATGCTTCAAGCCATCCTGTGAAAAATTCAGTATCCAGAGAACACAATATCCATATGAACACCTGAGCCACCCAGGGAAGTTAAAATCAGGTCTCAACACACACACTAAGATAACCTCCAGAGAAACTGTCTCTACATATAACAAGCTGACCTCCAGGAAATACCAGTCCTGTCATACATCACATACCCACACACACACACAGGATAGAGTACCTCACAATTATTGCAGAAATGTTGTCCAGTGGGTAGAAGCACTCTCAACACTCATGACAGTGTACTACACTCAACACTTGCCATGCCTGCTTTCCATCTGTTCTGCTTCATGTCTCTAGTGTCTACATGCCCTCTGCACCACTTAATATCTCAAAGCAGTGAGATAAACAAGGTACAACTAGCATTGTGAAAACCTCAACATTTGCCCTCTCACACCTACACATTGCTTATTTTGCTTCACTTCTTAAAGAAGCAAGAAAAATGAGAGGTAACAAACAGTACCTCCTGTGTTCACAATTTCCCTTGCTCACTTACACCTACATCTTGCCTGTTGATCTTGATTTCTTCAAGAAGCAAATAAGAGAAAACTAGCATTCTGCTGCCTGGATCCAGACACCCTGCTACTCTAACCTTCAGGTGCACTTTGGTCTCCTAACTCCATCTATCCCACTTATACCTACCCTTCACATTCTATTCATTTATCTACCATTCACTCACCAACAAATCACGTAACTTTCTCATTAACCACTACAGCCAATCATCAGCTTACTCTCAACCAGCACATGCAACTGTGATATGCCACAGACACAAAAGTAATCTAACTAACATGTTAATTTGCTGCATTACATCACTGGAAACTTTAATATATGACCAGCCTGTGGATACATCATTGATGACTCACACATTATCTATCTATTTCTTGAGAGAAAAAGACAAGTTACAACAAGTCAAAACAGTTTCCTGACATGATATCACTGCAAACTGATCAACCTGTAAATAAATCACTGATGACAATTCATGAAAGAAATGTCTGATATAATCTTTAATCTTTGTCATACCAGATCACTGTTTCCTATACGAGCAAGATAGCGCCAGGAACAGATGAAAGAAGGCTGCATCTGCTCACATTCATTGTTAAGCTATCTTGTGCAATGTATGGAAACCACAGTTCAGTCCACTGACAGCCTGTCAATCTCATTGTTCCAATTTACCCTATCCAATGCACACCTTTCGCCCTCCTGCATGTTCAGGTCCTGATCACTCATAATCTTTTTCACTCCATCCTTCCATCTTCAATTTGGTCATCCTGTTCTCCTTGTTCCCCCCACTTCAGATACATATATCCTCTTTATCAACCTTTCTTCACTCATTCTCCCCATATGTAAAACCATTTCAGCACATCTTCTTTAGCAAAAACCATTTCAGCACATCTTCTTTAGCTCTCTCAACCACATTATTTTTTATTACCACACCTCTCTCTTAACCTTTCATTAATTACATGTTAGCCATTTCCCGCATTAGTGAAGTAGTACCAGAAACAGATGAAGAAATCACCTCATTCTCTCACATCCACTCTCTAGATGTCATGTATAACACATAGAAACCAGAGCTCCCTTCTAAACCTAAACTATTAACCTTTCTATCATTCCAATTTACTTTCAACATTCTCCTTCCACAAATTTGCCCAAATTCAGAACCAGCTTCTCCAGTCTCTCATTCAAATCTACCATGAGCACCAAGTACCTAGTCATCAGCAAACAGACTCACCTCTCATGTCCCCAACCCTTGACAGACTATGGACCTGCTTCTCTCTCCAAGACCCATGCACTCATCTCCCTCATCATCCCATCCATGAACAAATTAAACAGCCATAGAGATATCACAAACCCCTCCTGAAGACCCATCTTTACCTGAAACCATCCATTATACTCTTTCCCTCCTCATACACACATATTATCTAACTGATAAAAATCATTCACTGTTTCAAACAGATTTCCTCCACATTATTTACTTGTATCACATTATACAAGTGTAACATCTTCCCCATCAACCCTGTCATATATATAATCTTCAGATCCATACTCCCTGGGTGAGGCAGCTCAGCCTTCACTTACCCCTCACCACCCTATTTTTTTTTTTTTTCCCAAATGACCTTAAGAAGTATTCACAGCAACTGCTCATTTTACGTCAACCCTCAACCCACCAGTAACTGTCACTGGGCTGACATCATAGACTGCCTCTAACCAACAACTCAAGAGTGCACATTTTTCCATGGTTTATTCTTGCATTCAAATGTAAAATGTGTCTGCTAGTGTTGGCCAGCCTTTAAGGATTCGTTACTACTGTGTATTAGACAATCATATGTACTAGACGTGAATGTGCTGACCATTACTTGATGAAGGCAAGGATGAGGCTTTGCAAGGCTTTCAGAAATGGGGATATGATATGATATGATATGAGTGGGAAGTGGGTGATAAAAGCTTGTGGAGTTGTGTGCTGAAAACAGACTGATGACTGGGAATACCTATTTTAAAGAGAGACATGCAAAAGCACACATGGGTGATTGGGGAAGATTGCAAGTGGGCATTAATGGATTATGTACTCCTGACCGACAGGCACACAAAAGAGGAACATTACAACAATTACACAAATAATCTGCAACCACTAACTGAGAGGCAAACAAAAGAGAAACATCACAAATACTTACACAAATAATCTGCGAACAAGAAACCAGTATTTTCGTCCATGTCGATCAAAACCTAAAGGTTCCTGCCTGCACATAACTCCTGACGTCTCCATAGGAGATATACAATCCGTAACACCTTCAACCTGAGGGGATATACAACCTCTAAGTACCAAATCTATCACACAAACAGAATTATGCTGAAATGATGAAAAGTAACATGTATAAACAGTACAATACAAATGAAGTCCAGTATACAGACAAGTATTTATGAAAACAAGTTCTTTCCTCATTAATCTAATATAAATCACACTAACAAAGAAGTTCATAATAAAAGTCTTCCTCATTCCTTTTCTTTTAAATAACATGGATAACATTTATGTAAAACTGAAAAATAACAACCGCATATAAACATGAATAAGATACATTGAGAAAAAACAAAAACAAATCAAAGCGCACACCTCACATTCATGCAACACTGCTAGGACAACTGTAACATCAAACATGCCCATCTCTGCCCCAATGCAATGACCACTCATACTCATACTCCTCAATGCTCTCAGGACCTTAACTCCCTCACCCACCTAATGACTCGCTTCAGCTCCCAAGCTTCCATTCACTGCCATGTCCACTCCCTGATATCTAATTCACTCTACTTCCTCCAGGTTCTCTTCATTCAAACTCACACTCAAACTAACCTGTTTCTTTCCATTCCTAAACCCAAAAACCTTACTTCTATTGATATTTACTCTCAAATTTCTCCTTTTACTCACTCTCCCAAACTCTAACACCAGCTTCTGAAACTTCTCATTCAAATCTGCCACCTAACCCTGAAAGACTACATACCTGCTCCTCTATTCCAAGACACTTGCATTCACTTCCCTCACCATCCCATTCACTAACACATTAAATAGCTATGGTGACATAAACTCCTTCCGCACACTCACCTTCACCTGGAGCCACTCATTCTCCTAACACACATGCCTGAATCTTGATAAAAATCTCACTGCTACCAGTAGCTTTCCTCCTACAACATACACTTGAAACAACTCCCAAGGAGCATCTATATCATCCCTACCATATTTCTCTAGATTCATTAATGCCACAAACAAATCCTTTTGTTCCTCTTATGTAATTCTCACACACTTTCTTCAAATTAAACACCTGATCCAAACATCCTTTAACAGTCCTGAAGCCCCACTGTTTATCTTTAATCTGAAGCTCTATACGTGACACCTTTCCTTCACCCAAAAAACTTGCTAACTATACTCAACAAACTTTTCATTATATTTTCTTATTATACTTAGTCGGTGTCTCCCGCATTAGCGAGGTAGTGCAAGGAAACAGACGAAAGAATGGCCTAACCCACCCACATACACATGTATGTACATAAACGCCCACACACACACATATACATACCTATACATTTCAATGTATACATACATATACATTCCTATGAGTCCACGGAGAAAATGAAACACGATAAGTTCCCAAGTGCACTTTCATGTAATAATCACATCATCAGGGGAGACAAGAGAGAAATATAAGTCAGTTGATATACATCGAAGAGACGAAGCTAGGACGCCATTTGGTAAACATGTGATTGTCCAAAACATACAACGAGCGTTCATGAACTTATCATTTTACAAATTTTATCAACAATAAAGTTATCTAATTTGTATAGCCCATCACTAATATCAAGATTATAATTCTTTGTGTATTTAATAATAGAAGATTCAATGATATTTCTCTTGGTAATAGAGTTAGAGTTAATAACTGAGATGGCATTACTCCAGTCAATACAATGATCATAGTTTTTAACGTGATTAAGCAAGGCATTTGATTCTTGTCCCATTCTTATACTATATTTATGTTAATCAAGTTTAACAGAAAGATCCTTACCAGTCTGACCAACATAAAAATTTATCACAATTTCCACAAGGCACTTTATAGATGCATCCAAGAGAATTTTCTGGTGAATTCCTGATAAGATATTCTTTATAGTATTATTTATGGATCTGGAGAAGGCATATGATAGAGTTGATAGAGATGCTCTGTGGAAGGTATTAAGAATATATGGTGTGGGAGGCAAGTTGTTAGAAGCAGTGAAAAGTTTTTATCGAGGATGTAAGGCATGTGTACGTGTAGGAAGAGAGGAAAGTGATTGGTTCTCAGTGAATGTAGGTTTGCGGCAGGGGTGTGTGATGTCTCCATGGTTGTTTAATTTGTTTATGGATGGGGTTGTTAGGGAGGTAAATGCAAGAGTTTTGGAAAGAGGGGCAAGTATGAAGTCTGTTGGGGATGAGAGAGCTTGGGAAGTGAGTCAGTTGTTGTTCGCTGATGATACAGCGCTGGTGGCGGATTCATGTGAGAAACTGCAGAAGCTGGTGACGGAGTTTGGTAAAGTGTGTGGAAGAAGAAAGTTAAGAGTAAATGTGAATAAGAGCAAGGCTATTAGGTACAGTAGGGTTGAGGGTCAAGTCAATTGGGAGGTGAGTTTGAATGGAGAAAAACTGGAGGAAGTGAAGTGTTTTAGATATCTGGGAGTGGATCTGTCAGCGGATGGAACCATGGAAGCAGAAGTGGATCATAGGGTGGGGGAGGGGGCGAAAATTTTGGGAGCCTTGAAAAATGTGTGGAAGTCGAGAACATTATCCCGGAAAGCAAAAATGGGTATGTTTGAAGGAATAGTAGTTCCAACAATGTTGTATGGTTGCGAGGCGTGGGCTATGGATAGAGTTGTGCGCAGGAGGATGGATGTGCTGGAAATGAGATGTTTGAGGACAATGTGTGGTGTGAGGTGGTTTGATCGAGTAAGTAACGTAAGGGTAAGAGAGATGTGTGGAAATAAAAAGAGCGTGGTTGAGAGAGCAGAAGAGGGTGTTTTGAAATGGTTTGGGCACATGGAGAGAATGAGTGAGGAAAGATTGACCGAGAGGATATATGTGTCGGAGGTGGAGGGAACGAGGAGAAGAGGGAGACCAAATTGGAGGTGGAAAGATGGAGTGAAAAGGATTTTGTGTGATCGGGGCCTGAACATGCAGGAGGGTGAAAGGAGGGCAAGGAATAGAGTGAATTGGAGCAATGTGGTATACAGGGGTTGACGTGCTGTCAGTGGATTGAATCAAGGCATGTGAAGCGTCCGGGGTAAACCAAGGAAAGCTGTGTAGGTATGTATATTTGCGTGTGTGGACGTGTGTATGTACATGTGTATGGGGGGGGTTGGGCCATTTCTTTCGTCTGTTTCCTTGCGCTACCTCGCAAACGCGGGAGACAGCGACAAAGTATAAAAAAAAAAAAAAAAAAAAAAAAAAATACTATAAAGAATATCTTAATCAGGAATTCACCAGAAAATTCTTTTGGATGCATCTATAAAGTGCCTTGTGGAAATTGTGATAAACTGTATGTTGGTCAGACTGGTAAGGATCTTTCTGTTAGACTTAAGCAACATAAATATAGTATAAGAATGGGACAAGAAGCAAATGCCTTTCTTAATAACGTTAAAAATTATGATCATTGTATTGAATGGAGTAATGCCATCTCAGTTATCAACTAACTCTATTAACAAGAGAAATATCATTGAATCTTCTATTATTACATACAAAGAATTATAACCTTAATATATTAGTGATGGTCTATACAAATTAGATAACTATAATGTTGATAAAATTTGTAAAATGATAAGTTTATGAATGCTCATTGTATGTTTTGGACAATCAAATGTTTACCAAATGGTGTCCTAGCTTCATCTCTTCGATGTATATCAACTGACTTATATTTCTCTCTTGTCTCCCCTGATGATGTGATTATTACACGAAAGTGCACTTGGGAACTATCGTGTTTCATTTTCGCCATGGACTCATAGGAATATTATCTTCATCACACGCAAAATTGTGATCCTTTCCATACATATACATATATTCACATGTACATATTCATACCTGCTGCCTTCATCCATTCCCGTCGCCACCCTGCCACACATGAAATGGCACCCCCTCCCCCTGCGCATGCGAGGTAGCACTATGAAAGGACAACAAAGGCCACATTTGTTCACACATAATCTCTAGCTGTCATGTGTAATGCAACAAAACCACAGCTCTCTTTCCACATTTAGGCCCCACAAAACTTTCAACGGTTTACCCCAGATGCTTCACATGCCCTGGTTAAATCCATTGACAGCACATCAATCCCGGTATACCATATCGTTCCAATTCACTCTATTCCTTGCATGCCTTTCACATTCCTGTATGTTCAGGCCCCGATCAATCAAAATCTTTTTCCCTCCATCCTTCCACCTCCAATTTGGTCTCCCACTTCTCGTTCCCTCTGCCTCTATCAAACATATCCTTTCTCTCAATCTTTCCTCACTCATTCTCTCCATGTGACCAAACCATTTCAATACACTCTTCTGCTCTCTCAACCACACTCTTTTTTTTATTACCACACATCTCTCTTACCCTTTTATTACTTACTCAATCAAATCACTTCACACCACATACTGTCCTCAAACATCTCATTTACAACACATCCACCCTCCTCCGCACAATCCTATCTATAGCCCATACCTTGCAACCATGTAGCATTGTTGGAACCACCATTCCTTCAAACATACCCTTCTTTGCTCTCCGAGATAACGTTCTTGCCTACCACACATTTTTCAACGCTCCCAGAACCTTCGCCCCCTTCCCCACCCTATGACTCACTTCCGCTTTCATGGTTCCATCCGCTGCCAAATCCACTCCCAGATATCTAAAACACTTCACTTCCTCCAGTTTTTTCCACTCAAACTTACCTCCCAATTTACTTGTCCCTCAACCCTACTGAACCTAATAAACTTGCTCTTATTCACATTTACTCTCAGCTTTCTTCTTTCACACACTTTACAAGCCATCAGCACTGTATCATCAGCGAACAACAACTGACTCACTTCCCAAGTCCTCTCATCCACAACAGACAGCATACTTGCCCCTCTCTCCAAAACTCTTGCATTCATCTCCCAAACAACCCCATCCACAAACAAATTAAACAACCATTGAGACATCATGCACCCCTGCCTCAAACCTACATTCACTGGGAACCAATCACTTTCCTCTCTTCCTACTTGTACACATGAATTACATCCTTGATAAAAACTTTTCACTGCTTCTAGCAAATTACCTCCCACACCATATACTCTTAATACCTTTCACAGAGCATCTCTATCAACTCTATCATATGCCTTCTCCAGATCCATTTGTTTTTCTAATTATTTCTCACATACATTCTTCAAAGCAAATGCCTGATCCACACATCCTCTACCACTACCACTGTTCTTTGTCTGTTTCCTGGCGCTACCTCACTAACGCAGGAGACGGCAATTGAATATAATAAAATAATATATATAAATAAATAAAAATATATATATGAACATGTTTGTGCATTTGCAGTGCTGACAGGAAAAAATAGGCATGATAAGGCCTGTGCCAGTATTTTCTGACCTTTTGTATCACCCCAAAACATGACTGAAATGACGATAAATAATGGGGCAGTTCATAGATGTTGATGGGGAGGGGGGCCCCCGGGGTAGCAACAGGTGGTAGTCAGTCTGCCTGGAGCTATTGTGGTGGATGGATGTTTTTTCTGTTGTCCTGACAGCCACTTTCTTACCCTGCCCACGGGTAACACCTGACTTTAACCCTATTGAAAACTTGTGGTAGATCATAAAGTCACAGTTGTGTGGGCAGGATACATCCAGCATTCCTAAGCTACAGGCAGCCATCCAGGATTTTTGGGACAACCTTGACCCCACATATCTTCATCATCTTGCAGCATGTTTCCAAGCGCCTTCAGGATTGTATTATGGCCAAGAGACATCATACAAAGTACTAAGGGGGTTTCAGTACGTTTTATCTTTTCTACTGATATTTTTATATGATATGCCTCACTGTAAATATGGCACGCCAGTTTTATCCGCCACCACTGTATTTGTACATACGTGTATGAAAATGGATGGGTCTTTCTTCATGTTTCCTGGTGTTACTTTACTAATGTGGGAAATGGTGATCAAGTACAATAAACAAATAAATAAATAAAGTATAATAATATATATGAAAGAAACTAATTTTGGTGTACTTATAAATGAATATACATTATTTCATTCTCTAAACCTTCCCTTCAGGTCATATAAGGATTAGAAATGCAGCAAACAGCCATGATGACATTAATCACATCTGACACAAAATCAACTTTAACTAGAACCAGTTATCCTCCTCCCTTCCTACTCACAACCATACATGCTTTATTCTACACATAAAAACTCCTTAGTGCATTTAGTACTTCCATTTGCCCCATATCTGTCTGACGTTTCATAAGGCATCTCTGTCAGCACTAAAAGATGTTTTCTCCAGATTCATATACACCACATACATGGCATTCTTTTTCTCAAAGTACTTTTCACATTCTTCAAAGAGGATATCATATACTTTTACAAGGAGATACATCTTTACCTCCAGGAGTCCTCTATACCCCTGATAAATTTCTGATAATAATGTGTTACCTGATGAGCAGTGCAGACACTACACGTCCAGTCTTCCATTTCTTCAGGTACATCCTGCAGTGGAGGGTCAACACAATCCAAGTGATATACAGCTGAGCATGAATCACAGCAAAGAAGGTCTCCTGTCTTGTGGCAAACTCTACAATGGTCATCATAGCGGACTTTACCCTCACTTAACAAGTCTTCCCGCACTACTGACGTTTGTAGGAACTGATCACACAGGAACTGTAGTACTTGTAATCTGTGAAAAGTCCAAATATTCGAACAATTATATGATTAATGTAATATTCACAAAATAATCAAAATAAGTAAGTGCAGGAACCTTATAAAGTTAATAATTAGGAAAGGATTTCCTTTACATTTAGGTATGGTAGGAATAATGTTTTCCAACTTTTGTGCATCAGGCGCTACCTTGCTATTGCGGCAGGGGTGTGTGATATTCCCATGGTTGTTAAATTTGTTTATGGATGGGGTGGTTAAGGGGGTAAATGCAAAAGTTTTGGAGAGAGGGGCAAGTATGCAGTCTGCTAGGGATAAGATGGCCTGGGAAGCGAGTCAGTTTATGTTCACCGACGATACAGCTCTAGAGGCTGATTCGTGTGAGAAAATGAAGAAGTTGGTAGCTCAGTGTGGAAAAGTGTGTGGCAAGAGAAAGTCGAGAGTAAATGTGAATAAGAGGAGAAAGTCAAGAGTAAATGTGAATAAGAGCAAGGCTATTAGGTTCAGTAGGGTTGAGGGACAAGTTAGTTGGGATGCAAGTTTGAATGGAGAAAAACTGGAGGAAGTGAAGCATTCTAGATATCTGGGACTGGACTTAGCAGTGGATGGAACCATGGAAGCAGAAGTGAGTCATAGGGTGAGGGACAGGATGAAGGTTCTGGAAGTAATGAAGAATATGTGGAAGGAGGTAAGTTATTTCAGAGAGCAAAAATGGATATGTTTGAAGGAATAGTAGTTCCAACAATGTTATATGGTTATATGGTTCTAAGGCTTCATCTGTTTCCTGGCACTAGCTTGCTAACATGAAAACAGTGCTTAAGTATAATAAATAAATATCTATAATACTTATTTATTTATTATACATAATCGCCATTTCCCACGTCAGGGAGGTAGCACCAGGAAACAGACAAAGAAAGGCTAATCGATTCATATATATATATATATATATATATATATATATATATTTTTTTTTTTTTTTTTTTTTCATACGATTCGCCATTTCCCGCATTTGCGAGGTAGCGTTAAGAACAGAGGACTGGGCCTTAGAGGGAAAATCCTCACCTGGCCCCCTTCTCTGTTCCTTCTTTTGGAAAATTAAAAAAAAACGAGAGGGGAGGATTTCCAGCCACCCGCTCCCTCCCCTTTTAGTCGCCTTCTACGACACGCAGGGAATACGTGGGAAGTATTCTTTCTCCCCTATCCCCAGGGATATCCCCAGGGATATATATATATATATATATATATATATATATATATATATATATATATATATATATATATATATATATATATATGTATTCATTTATCTATTTTGCTTTGTCGCTGTCTCCCGCGTTTGCAAGGTACCGCAAGGAAACAGACAAAAGAATGGCCCAACCCACCCACAAACACATGTATATACATAAACGTCGACACACGCAAATATACATACCTATACATCTCAATGTATACATATACATACACACACAGACATATACATATATACACATGTACATAATTCATACTGTCTGCCTTTATTCATTCCCATCGCCACCTCACCACACATGGAATAACAACCCCTCCCCCCTCATGTGTGCGAGGTAGCGCTAGGAAAAGACAACAAAGGCCCCATTTGTTCACATTCAGTCTCTAACTGTCATGTAATAATGCACCAAAACCACAGCTCCCTTTCCACATCCAGGCCCCACACAACTTTCCATGGTTTACCCCAGACGCTTCACATGCCCTGGTTCAATCCACTGACAGCACGTCGACCCCAGTATACCACAACATTCCAATTCACTCTATTCCTTGCACGCACTTCACCCTCCTGCATGTTCAGGCCCCGAGCACTCAAAATCTTTTTCACTCCATCTTTCCACCTCCAATTTGGTCTCCCACTTCTCCTCGTTCCCTCCACCTCCGACACATATATCCTCTTGGTCAATCATTCCTCACTCATTCTCTCCATGTGACCAAACCATTTCAAAACACCCTCTTCTCCTCTCTCAACCACGCTCATTTTATTTCCACACATCTCTCTTACCCTTACATTACTTACTCGATCAAACCACCTCACACCACATATTGTCCTCAAACATCTCATTTCCAGCACATCCACCCTCCTGCACACAACTCTATCCATAGCCCACACTTCGCAACCATACAACATTGTTGGAACCACTATTCCTTCAAACATACCCATTTTTGCTTTCCGAGATAATGTTCTCGACTTCCAAACATTCTTCAAGGCTCCCAGAATTTTCATCCCCTTCCCCACCCTATGACTCACTTCCGCTTCCATGGTTCCATCCGCTACCAGATCCACTCCCAGATATCTAAAACACTTCTCTTCCTCCAATTTTTCTCCATTCAAACTTACCTCCCAATTGAATTGACCCTCAACCCTACTGTACCTAATAACCTTGCTCTTATTCAAATTTACTCTCAACTTTCTTCTTTACCAACTGACTTGACCCTCAACTCTACTGTACCTAATAACCTTGCTCTTATTCACATTTACTCTTAACTTTCTTCTTTAACACACTTTACCAAACTCAGTCACCAGCTTCTGCAGTTTCTCACATGAATCAGCCACCAGTGCAGTATCATCAGCGAACAACAACTGACTCACTTCCCAAGCTCTCTCATCCACAACAGACTGCATACTTGCCCTTCTTTCCAAAACTCTTGCATTCACCTCCCTAACAACCCCATCCATAGACAAATTAAACAACCATAGAGACATCACACACCCCTGCCACAAACCTACATTCACTGAGAACCAACCACTTTCCTCTCTTCCTACACGTACACATGCCTTACATCCTTGATAAAAACTTTTCACTGCTTCTAACAACTTGCCTCCCACACCATATATTCTTAATACCTTCCACAGAGCATCTCTATCAACTCTATCATATGCCTTCTCCAGATCCATAAATGCTACATACAAATCCATTTGCTTTTCTAAGTATTTTTCACATACATTCTTCAAAGCAAACACCTGATCCACATATCCTCTACCACTTCTGAAACCACACTGCTCTTCCCCAATCTGATGCTCTGTACATGCCTTCACCCTCTCAATCAATACCCTCCCATATAATTTACCCGGAATACTCAACAAACTTATGCCTCTGAAATTTGAGCACTCACTCTTATCCCCTTTGCCTTTGTACAATGGCACTATGCACGCATTCTGCCAATCCTCAGGCACCTCACCATGAGTCATACATACATTAAATAACCTTACCAACCAGTCAATAATACAGTCACCCCCTTTTTTAATAAATTCCACTGCAATACCATCCAAACCTGCTGCCTTGCCGGCTTTCATCTTCTGCAAAGCTTTTACTACCTCTTCTCTGTTACCAAATAATTTTCCCTAACCCTCTCACTTTGCACACCACCTCGACCAAAACACCCTATATCTGCCACTCTATCATCAAACACATTCAACAAACCTTCAAAATAAAAATAGATTTGCGGCAGGGGTGTGTGATGTCTCCATGGTTGTTTAATTTGTTTATGGATGGGGTTGTTAGGGAGGTGAATGCAAGAGTTTTGGAAAGAGGGGCAAGTATGAAGTCTGTTGTGGATGAGAGAGCTTGGGAAGTGTCAGTTGTTGTTCGCTGATGATACAGCGCTGGTGGCTGATTCATGTGAGAAACTGCAGAAGCTGGTGAATGAGTTTGGTAAAGTGTGTGAAAGAAGAAAGTTATGAGTAAATGTGAATAAGAGCAGGGTTATTAGGTACAGTAGGGTTGAGGGTCAAGTCAATTGGGAGGTAAGTTTGAATGGAGAAAAACTGGAGGAAGTAAAGTGTTTTAGATATCTGGGAGTGGATCTGGCAGCGGATGGAACCATGGAAGCGGAAGTGGATCATAGGGTGCAGGAGGGGGAGAAAATCCTGGGAGCCTTGAAGAATGTTTGGAAGTCGAGAACATAATCTCGGAAAGCAAAAATGGGTATGTTTGAAGGAATAGTGGTTCCAACAATTTTGTATGGTTGCGAGGCGTGGGCTATGGATAGAGTTGTGCGCAGGAGGATGGATGTGCTGGAAATGAGATGTTTGAGGACAATGTGTGGTGTGAGGTGGTTTGATCGAGTAAGTAACATAAGGGTAAGAGAGATGTGTGGAAATAAAAAGAGCATGGTTGAGAGAGCAGAAGAGGGTGTTTTGAAATGGTTTGGGCACATGGAGAGAATGAGTGAGGAAAGATTGACCAAGAGGATATATGTGTCGGAGGTGGAGGGAACAAGGAGAAGTGGGAGACCAAATTGGAGGTGGAAAGATGGAGTGAAAAAGATTTTGTGTGATCGGGGCCTGAACATGCAGGAGGGTGAAAGGAAGGCAAGGAATAGATTGAATTGGATCGATGTGGTATACCGGGGTTGACGTGCTATCAGTGGATTGAATCAGGGCATGTGAAGCGTCTGGGGTAAACCATGGAAAGCTGTGTAGGGATGTATATTTGCGTGTGTGGACGTATGTATATACATGTGTATGGGGGTGGGTTGGGCCATTTCTTTCGTCTGTTTCCTTGCGCTACCTCGCAAACGCGCGAGACAGCGACAGAGCAAAAAAAGAAATATATATATATATATATATATATATATATATATATATATATATATATATATATATATATATATATTTTTTATACTTTGTCGCTGTCTCCCGCGTTTGCGAGGTAGCGCAAGGAAACAGACGAAAGAAATGGCCCAACCCCCCCCCATACACATGTATATACATACGTCCACACACGCAAATATACATACCTACACAGCTTTCCATGGTTTACCCCAGACGCTTCACATGCCTTGATTCAATCCACTGACAGCACGTCAACCCCGGTATACCACATCACTCCAATTCACTCTATTCCTTGCCCTCCTTTATGTTCAGGCCCCGATCACACAAAATCTTTTTCACTCCATCTTTCCACCTCCAATTTGGTCTCCCTCTTCTCCTTGCTCCCTCCACCTCCGGCACATATATCCTCTTGGTCAATCTTTCCTCACTCATCCTCTCCATGTGCCCAAACCACTTCAAAACACCCTCTTCTGCTCTCTCAACCACGCTCTTTTTATTTCCACACATCTCTCTTACCCTTACGTTACTCACTCGATCAAACCACCTCACACCACACATTGTCCTCAAACATCTCATTTCCAGCACATCCATCCTCCTGCGCACAACTCTATCCAGAGCCACCGCCTCGCAACCATACAACATTGTTGGAACCACTATTCCTTCAAACATACCCATTTTTGCTTTCTGAGATAATGTTCTCGACTTCCACACATTCTTCAAGGCTCCCAGAATTTTCGCCCCCTCCCCCACCCTATGATCCACTTCCGCTTCCATGGTTCCATCCGCTGCCAGATCCACTCCCAGATATCTAAAACACTTCACTTCCTCCAGTTTTTCTCCATTCAAACTCACCTCCCAATTGACTTGACCCTCAACCCTACTGTACCTAATAACCTTGCTCTTATTCACATTTACTCTTAAAAAGATGTTCTGGAAGGAAGTAAATAAAGTGCGTAAGACAAGGGAGCAAATGGGAACGTCAGTGAAGGGGGCTAATGGGGAGGTGATAACAAGTAGTGGTGATGTGAGAATGAAATGGAGTGAGTATTTTGAAGGTTTGTTGAATGTGTTTGATGATAGAGTGGCAGATATAGGGTATTTTGTTCGAGGTGGTGTGCAAAGTGAGAGGGTTAGGGAAAATGATTTGGTAAACAGAGAAGAGGTAGTAAAAGCTTTGCGGAAGATGAAAGCCAGCAAGGTAGCAGGTTTGGATGGTATTGCAGTGGAATTTATTAAAAGAGGGGGTGACTGTAAGGTTATTTAATGTATGTATGATTCATGGTGAGGTGCCTGAGGATTGGCGGAATGCTTGCATAGTGCCATTGTACAAAGACAAACGGGATAAGAGCGAGTGCTCAAATTACAGAGGTATAAGTTTGTTGAGTATTCCTGGTAAATTATGTGGGAGGGTATTGATTGAGAGGATGAAGGCATGTACAGAGCATCAGATTGGGGAAGAGCAGTGTGGTTTCAGAAGTGCTAGAGGATGTGTGGATCAGGTGTTTGCTCTGAAGAATGTATGTGAAAAATACTTAGAAAAGCAAATGGATTTGGAGAAGGCATATGACAGAGTTGATAGAGATGCTCTGTGGAAGGAATTAAGAATATATGGTGTGGGAGGCAAGTTGTTAGAAACAGTGAAAAGTTTTTATCGAGGATGTAAGGCATGTGTACGTGTATGAAGAGAGGAAAGTGATTGGTTCTCAGTGAATGTAGGTTTGCGGCAGGGGTGTGTGATGTCTCCATGGTTGTTTAATTTGTTTATGGATGGGGTTGTTAGAGAGGTGAATGCAAGAGTTTTGGAAAGAGGGGCAAGTATGAAGTCTGTTGGGGATGAGAGAGCTTGGGAAGTGAGTCAGTTGTTGTTCGCTGATGATACAGTGCTGGTGGATGATTCATGTGAGAAACTGCAGAAGCTGGTGACTGAGTTTGGTAAAGTGTGTGAAAGAAGAAAGTTGAGAGTAAATGTGAATAAGAGCAAGGTTATTAGGTACAGTAGGGTTGAGGGTCAAGTCAATTGGGAGGTATGTTTGAATGGAGAAAAACTGGAGGAAGCAAAGTGTTTTAGATATCTGGGAGTGGATCTGGCAGCGGATGGAACCATGGAAGCGGAAGTGAATCATAGAGTGGGGGAGGGGGCGAAAATCCTGGGAGCCTTGAAGAATGTGTGGAAGTCGAGAACATTATCTCCGAAAGAAAAAATGGCTATGTTTCAAGGAATGGTGGTTCCAACAATGTTGTATGGTTGCAAGGCGTGGGCTATGGGTAGAGTTGTGCACAGGAGGGTGGATGTACTGGAAATGAGATGCTTGAGGACAATGTGTGGTGTGAGGTGGTTTGATCGAGTAAGTAATGTAAGGGTAAGAGAGATGTGTGGAAATAAAAAGAGTGTGGTTGAGAGAGCAGAAGAGGGTGTTTTGAAATGGTTTGGGCATATGGAGAGAATGAGTGAGGAAAGATTGACCAAGAGGATATATGTGTCGGAGGTGAAGGGAACGAGAAGTGGGAGACCAAATTGCAGGTGGAAAGATGGAGTGAAAAAGATTTTGAGTGATCGGGGCCTGAACATGCAGGAGGGTGAAAGGCGGGCAAGGAATACAGTGAAGTGGATCGATGTGGTATACCGGGGTCGATGTGCTGTCAATGGATTGAATCAGGGCATGTGAAGCGTCTGGGGTAAACCATGGAAAGTTCTGTGGGGCCTGGATGTGGAAAGGGAGCTGTGGTTTCGGGCATTATTGCATGACAGCTAGAGACTGAGTGTGAACGAATGGGGCCTTTGTTGTCCTTTCCTAGCGCTACCTCGCACACATGAGGGGGAGGGGGATGTTATTCCATGTGTGGTGAGGAGGCGATGGGAATGAATAAAGGCAGACAGTGTGAACTGTGTGCATGTGTATATATATATGTGTCTGTGTGTGTATATACATAGGTGTACATTGAGATGTATGGGGGTGGGTTGAGCCATTTCTTTCGTCTGTTTCCTTGCGCTACCTCGCAAATGCGGGAGACAGAGACAAAGCAAAATAAATAAATAAATACATAAATATATATTTTTTAATTTGTTTATGGATGGGGTTGTTAGGGAGGTGAATGCAAGAGTTTTGGAAAGAGGGGCAAGTATGAAGTCTGTTGGGGATGAGAGAGCTTGGGAAGTGAGTCAGTTGTTGTTCGCTGATGATACAGCGCTGGTGGCTGATTCATGTGAGAAACTGCAGAAGCTGGTGACTGAGTTTGGTAAAGTGTGTGAAAGAAGAAAGTTAAGAGTAAATGTGAATAAGAGCAAGGTTATTAGGTACAGTAGGGTTGAGGGACAAGTCAATTGGGAGGTGAGTTTGAATGGAGAAAAACTGGAGGAAGTAAAGTGTTTTAGATATCTGGGAGTGGATCTGGCAGCGGATGGAACCATGGAAGCGGAAGTGGATCATAGGATGGGGGAGGGGGCGAAAATTCTGGGAGCCTTGAAGAATGTGTGGAAGTCGAGAACATTATCTCGGAAAGCAAAAATGGGTATGTTTGAAGGAATAGTGGTTCCAACAATGTTGTATGGTTGCGAGGCGTGGGCTATGGATAGAGTTGTGCGCAGGAGGATGAATGTGTTGGAAATGAGATGTTTGAGGACAATGTGTGGTGTGAGGTGGTTTGATCAAGTAAGTAACGTAAGGGTAAGAGAGATGTGTGGAAATAAAAAGAGCGTGGTTGAGAGAGCAGAAGAGGGTGTTTTGAAATGGTTTGGGCACATGGAGAGAATGAGTGAGGAAAGATTGACCAAGAGGATATATGTGTCGGAGGTGGAGGGAACGAGGAGAAGAGGGAGACCAAATTGGAGGTGGAAAGATGGAGTGAAAAAGATTTTGTGTGATTGGGGCCTGAACATGCAGGAGGGTGAAAGGAGGGCAAGGAATAGAGTGAATTGGAGCGATGTGGTATACCGGGGTTGACGTGCTGTCAGTGGATTGAATCAGGGCATGTGAAGCGTCTGGGGTAAACCATGGAAAGCTGTGTAGGTATGTATATTTGCGTGTGTGGACGTATGTATATATATGTGTATGGGGTGGGTTGGGCCATTTCCTTCGTCTGTTTCCTTGCGCCACCTCGCAAATGCGGGAGACAGTGGAAAAAAAAAAAAAAAAAAAAAAAAAAAAAAATTTATTCATTTTGCTTTGTCACTGCCTCACATGTTAGCAAGGTAGCGCAAGGAAACAGACGAAAGAATGGCCCAACCCACCCACATACACATGTATATACATACACGTCCACACATGCAAATATACATACCTATACTTTTCAATGTATGCATATATATACACACACACACATATACATATCTACACATGTACATAATTCATACTGTCTGCCTTTATTCATTCCCATCGTCATCCCCCCACACATGAAATAACAACCCCCTCCCCCCTCATGTGCGCAAGGTATCACTAGGAAAAGACAACAAAGGCCCCATTCGTTCACATTCAGTCTCTAGCTGTCAGGTATAATGCACCGAAACCACAGCTACCTTTCAACATCCAGGCCCCACACAACTTTCCATGGTTTATTTCAGACACTTCACATGCCCTGGTTCAATCCACTGACATCACATCGACACCGGTATACCACTTCGTTCCAATTCACTCTATTCCTTGCACGCATTTCACCCTCCTGCATGTTCAGGCCCCGAGCACTAAAAATCTATTTCACTCCATCTTTCCACCTCCAATTTGGTCTCCCACTTCTCCTTGTTCCCTCCACCTCTGACACATATATCCTCTTGGTCAATCTTTCCTCACTCATTCTCTCCATGTGACCAAACCATTTCAAAACACCCTCTTCTGCTCTCTCAACCACAATCTTTTTATTACCACACATCTCTCTTACCCTATTATTACTTAATCGATCAAACCACCTCACACCACATATTGTCCTCAAACATCTCATTTCCAGCACATCCACCCTCCTACGCACACCTCTATCTACCACGCCTCGCAACCATACAACATTGTTGGAACCACTATTCCTTCAAACATACCCATTTTTGCTATCCGAGATAACGTTCTCAACTTCCACACATTCTTCAACACTCCCAGAACTTCTGCCCCCTCCCCCACCCTATGATTCACTTCCACTACCATAGTTCCATCCGCTGCCAGATCCACTCCCAGATATCTAAAACACTTTACTTCCTCCAGTTTTTCTCCATTTAAACTTACCTCCCAATTGACTTGACCCTCAACCCTACTGTACCTAATAACCTTGCTCTTATTCACATTTACTCTCAGCTTTCTTCTTTCAGACACTTTACCAAACTCAGTCACCAGCTTCTGCAGTTTCTCACATGAATCAGCCACCAGAACTGTATCATCAGCGAACAACAACTGACTCACTTCCTAAGCTCTCTCATCCACAACAGACTGCATACTTGGCCCTCTTTCCAAAACTCTTGCATTCACCTCCCTAACAACCCCATCCATAGACAAAGTAAACAACCATGGAGACATCACACACCCCTGCCGCAAACCTACATTCACTGAGAACCAATCACTCCTCTCTTCCTACACGTACACATGCCTTACATCCTCAATAAAAACTTTTCACTGCTTCTAACAACTTGCTTCCCACACCATATATTCTTAATTCCTTCCACAGAGCATCTCTATCAACTCTGTCATATGCCTTCTCCTGATCCATAAATGCTACATACAAATCCATTTGCTTTTCTAAGTCTTTCTCACATACATTCTTCAAAGCAAACACCTGATCCACACATCCTCTACCACTTCTGAAACCACACTGCTCTTCCCCAATCTGATGCTCTGTGCATGCCTTCACCCTCTCAATCAATACCCTCCTATATAATTTCCCAGGAATACTCAACAAACTTATACCTCTGTAATTTGAGCACTCACCTTTATCCCCTTTGCCTCTGTACAATGGCACTATGCAAGCATTCTGCCAGTCCTCAGGCACCTTACCTTGAGTCATACATACATTAAATAACCTTACCAACCAGTCAACAATACAGTCACCCCTTTTTTAAAAAATTCCACTGCAATACCATCCAAACCCGCTGCCTTGCCGACTTTCATCTTCCGCAAATCATTTTCCCTAACCCTCTCACTTTGCACACCACCTAGACCAAAAAACCCTATATCTGCCACTCTATCATCAAACACACATACACACACACGTGCTGAGAGGTGCAACTAGAGGGATGTCTGATCATTATCTTGTGGAAGCGAAGGTGAAGATTTGTAGGGGTTTTCAGAAAAGAAGAGAGAATGTTGGGGTGAAGAGAGTGGTGAGAGTAAGTGAGCTTGGGAAGGAGACTTGTGTGAGGAAGTACCAGGAGAGAATGAGTACAGAATGGAAAAAGGTGAGAGCAAAGGAGGTAAGGGGAGTGGGGGAGGAATGGGATGTATTTAGGGAAGCAGTGATGGCTTGAGCAAAAGATGCTTGTGGCATGAGAAGCGTGGGAGGTGGGTTGATTAGAAAGGGTAGTGAGTGGTGGGATGAAGAAGTAAGATTAGTAGTGAAAGAGAAGAGAGAGGCATCTGGACGATTTTTGCAGGGAAAAAATGCAAATGAGTGGGAGATGTATATCAGAAAGAGGCAGGAGGTCAAGAGAAAGGTGCAAGAGGTGAAAAAGAGGGCAAATGAGAGTTGGGGTGAGAGACTATCATTAAATTTTAGGGAGAATAAAAAGATGTTTTGGAAGGAGGTAAATAAAGTGCGTAAGACAAGGGAGCAAATGGGAACTTCAGTGAAGGGGGCTAACAGGGAGGTGATAACAAGTAGTGGTGATGTGAGAAGGAGATGGAGTGAGTATTTTGAAGGTTTGTTGAATGTGTTTGATGATAGAGTGGCAGATATAGGGTGTTTTGGTCGAGGTGGTGTGCAAAGTGAGAGGGTTAGGGAAAATGATTTGGTAAATAGAGAAGAGGTAGTAAAGGCTTTGCGGAAGATGAAAGCCGACAAGGCAGCAGGTTTGGATGGTATTACAGTGGAATTTATTAAAAAAGGGGGTGACTGTATTGTTGACTGGTTGGTAAGGTTATCTAATGTGTGTATGATTCATGGTGAGGTGCCTGAGGATTGGCAGAATGCTTGCATAGTGCCATTGTACAAAGGCAAAGGGGATAAGAGTGAGTGCTCAAATTACAGAGGTATAAGTTTGTTGAGTATTCCTGGTAAATTATATGGGAAGGTATTGATTGAGAGGGTGAAGGCATGTACAGAGCATCAGACTGGGGAAGAGCGGTGTGGTTTCAGAAGTGGTAGAGGATGTGTGGCTCAGGTCTTTGCTTTGAAGAATGTATGTGAGAAATACTTAGAAAAGCAAATGGATTTGTATGTAGCATTTATGGATCTGGAAAAGGCATATGATAGAGTTGATAGAGATGCTCTGTGGAAGGTATTAAGAATATATGGTGTGGGAGGCAAGATGTTAGAAGCAGTGAAAAGTTTTTATCGAGGATGTAAGGCATGTGTACGTGTAGGAAGAAAGGAAAGTGATTGGTTCTCAGTGAATGTAGGTTTGCGGCAGGGATGTGTGATGTCTCATTGGTTGTTTAATTTGTGTATGGATGGGGTTGTTAGGGAGGTAAATGCAAGAGTTTTGGAAAGAGGGGCAAGTATGAAGTCTGTTGTGGATGAGAGAGCTTGGGAAGTGAGTCAGTTGTTGTTCGCTGATGATACAGCGCTGGTGGCTGATTCATGCAAGAAACTGCAGAAGCTGGCAACTGAGTTTGGTAAAGTGTGTGAAAGAAGAAAGTTACGAGTAAATGTGAATAAGAGCAAGGTTATTAGGTACAGTAGGGTTGAGGGTCAAGTCAATTGGGAGGTAAGTTTGAATGGAGAAAAACTGGAGGAAGTGAAGTGTTTTAGATATCTGGGAGTGGATCTGGCAGCGGATGGAACCATGGAAGTGGAAGTGAATCATAGGGTGGGGGAGGGGGCGAAAATTCTGGGAGCCTTGAAGAATGTTTGGAAGTCGAGAACATTATCTCAGAAAGCAAAAATGGGTATGTTTGAAGGAATAGTGGTTCCAACAATGTTGTATGGTTCCAAGGCGTGGGCTATGGATAGAGTTGTGCGTAAGAGGGTGGATGTGCTGGAAATGAGATGTTTGAGGACAATATGTGGTGTGAGTTGGTTTGATCGAGTAAGTAATGTAAGGGTAAGAGAGATGTGTGGAAAAAAAAGAGTGTGGTTGAGAGAGCAGAAGAGGGTGTTTTGAAATGGTTTGGTCACATGGAGAGAATGAGAGAGGAAAGATTGACCAAGAGGATATATGTGTCAGAGGTGGAGGGAACGAGGAGAAGTGGGAGACCAAATTGGAGGTGGAAAGATGGAGTGAAAAAGATTTTGAGTGATAGGGGCCTGAACATGCAGGAGGGTGAAAGGCGTGTACGGAATACAGTGAATTGGAACGATGTGGTATACTGGGGTCAACGAGTTGTCATTGGATTGAACCAGAGCATGTGAAGCGTCTGGAATTAACCATGGAAAGTTCTGTGCGGCCTGGATGTGGAAAGGGAGTTGTGATTTCGGTGCATTATTACATGACAGCTAGAGACTGGGTGTGAACAAATGGGGCGTTTGTGGTCTTTTCCTAGCGCTACCTCGCACACATGAGGGGGGAGGGGGTTGTCATTCCATGTGTGGTGAGGTGGCTATGGGAATAAATAAAGGCAGACAGTATGAATTATGTACATGTGTATATATGTATATGTCTGTGTGTGTATATCTATGTGTACATTGAGATGTATAGGTATGTATATTCCTATATATATTCCTATGAGTCCATGGGGACTCATAGGAATATCTTGATCACACTCAAAGTTGTGATCCCTTCCAACATATACATACATTTATTTTTTTCTTTCATACTATTCACCATTTCCTGCATTTGCGAGGTAGCGTTAAGAACAGAGGACTGGGCCTTTGAGGGAATATCCTCACTTAGCCCCCTTCTCAGTTCCTTCTTTTGGAAAATTAGAAAAAAATTGAGAGGGGAGGATTTCCAGCCACCCGCTCCCTCTCCTTTTAGTCGCCTTGTACGACACGCAGGGAATACGTGGGAAGTATTCTTTCTCCCCTATCCCCAGGGATAGGGGAGATTTTTCCTTCCACATGGTCACTGCCTTGGTGTAGCCCATCCTTGGGAAGAGATTGCCTTAATCCCTAAAACTGTCATCCCATTTCTCTCACTTTGGCTACCTTCAAAGTCTTTGAAATTCTACTAAACTTTCATTTGCTTCATTCAGATCAACAGTCTGGATTCTGCCTTATTAGGTCTTCTAATGATCTCTCCTATGAGACTCATTCACAGCCCTCCTCACACAAGAATTTTTGTGAAAATTTTGTCAATTGTCTTCAACATTTCCAAAGCATTTCACTAGGTGTCACATGCCTTTGCTTTCTAAACTTTCTTCCTTTGAGTCCTCTGCTTCTGCCTTGTTCTCAACAGTACAATTTCCTCTAATGCTATTCCAATGCTGTAATTGGTGATGGAGCACCTTTCCCATCATATCCCATTAACAGTAGTGTTCCAGAGGGTACTGTCTCATTGCATATTCTCTTTCTTCTTCTCTCAATAAATAATCTTTTCTTCGCTACTTCTAACCATTATTCACTTTTTGCTGATAATTTCACTATACTTACTTCAACTCACTTTTCCTCCCCCTTATCCCTTTACAACTCATGCTCTTTCTCATACTGATCATATTTCCAGTCTCAATTCAAACCTGTGCAGCATCTCAGAGCTGAGATGCAGTCATCTTTTTAATGGTAACAAACCCAAGATGCAATTTTTTTCCCACATTTCTATCTAAATATCATTCACTTCCCTCTGTTAAGTCTCAAAATGCCACAATTCAGCCCTTAATACCATAAAACAAGTTGACAATAACAACACTCTTTCCTGAAAACCCCACATAATCAACATCATACTGTCTGCTTCCAAAAAGCTGAAAGTGCTGAAGAAGTGCTGTAATTGTACTTTGGATGAGGACTATTTCATATCTACCGGGGTTTTATTCACCCATATGCAGAATCCTGCTCATAATCTGGGGTGGCTTATCCTCAACCTCTCTATTAACTAGTGTGGAAACAAAAGCCTCTGGAGTCATGATTTCTCTTGGCATCACCTTCCTTCAACCTTCCCCTTCCATACAAGATGCTACCTGGTTGTTAAGTTTCCTTGCCTCACTTCATTTCTGTTATTTTTCCAAGAAACTTCAAGACAGTGTACTCTAGAGGAGAAATGCAGAATCTGAAATGGGGAAGTGGGTCTTACAGCCAGTTACTGCTCCATCCTAATCTTAAATTTGTCTAAAATAAGTAGAAAAGGTTTTCAAATTCAGGGACAAGCAGTTTCGAATAAGCCAACCTCCAAAAAATAAAGCAAAAATCTTAACAAACCAACCATAACTAACATAACCAAATAATTCCATACAGCAATCTTCAGATGCAATAAAGAGCAAGAGAAGATCAGTGTCATTACTTTCCAAATAAAGCATTATAAATAAGCCAGTGGATTTGATACAAAATGCAACTCATGTTCCTTTATCATCTCAAAAAGTATCTATGCTGACGAGATCGATATATAATCATAAAATACTAAATAAATATTAATCAGAAAATAATCTAACATAAATCTAAAACCCTTAAATTTTAAATGGCAGGTGATGCAATCTACAAATCACAATTTGGAAAAGAGAATAAGGTTTTTCACATTTGTCTGCTTCCTATTACAAAATGAAAGAAATACAAGTAATTATAAGAAATTATATGTACATACAAGTGAGAGCATAACTAATATGGCCATGGTATAGTGCTTTAGCTAATGTGTAGATCCCCCTGCAGAGGCAGTGACTGGGTGGTGGAGGATTAATGGGGAGTACTGTTTAATCAGTGAGCAAATTCTTGATTGCTAATGAAAGAAATATATGTAATTGTAAAGGGTAAGTACAAGTAAGTGAGCTTACGTAACTTATGTCGCCATGGTACAATGCAATGGAAGCACTGTTGGGTTGAAGAAAGGAAGACAGAGGAAAGGGGTGCAAGAGGAATGAAACTCATGATGCAAATTACTTATGATGTTTCAATATTTTTTTCATATCCACTCACTGTTTCCAACAAATGCAAGGTAGCCACAGATAAGACAAAGAAAAGGACTCATTAGCTCACATCCATTCTCTAGCTACCATGTGTAAGGCACCAATAACACAGCCCCCTTTCCACAACTAGGCACCCACAAACCTTTCCTAGGTTTCCCCTTGCTGGTTCATATGACCTAATTCAGTCCAGTGCTTTTATTCACTCTAATGCTATTCATGGATACAGATCACCACTGACTTACAATGGTTCAGCAACATTTTATACTTTACGTTGGTGCAATAGCAATACGCATTCAGTAGAAACAGTACTTCTAATTTTGAATGTTGATATTTTCCCGGGCTAGCGATATGTTTTGAGTTTTTGCATCCCATCATATTTACAAAATGACCATCTGTGTCTCCTGCCTCTGGTGAAAAGAGAAAAGCTTTCAGCTGCGTACATTAATGGTGAGTACCCATACAACCACTGTTTTTTTTTCAGTACAGTATTCAATAAAATAAATGAGATATTCAACACTTTATTATAAAATAGATTTCGTGTGAGATGATTTAGTCCAACTGTAAGCTACTTAAGTGTTCTGAGAATGTTTCAGGTAAGCTAAGCTATGATGTTCAGCAGGTTAGATGTACAAGATAATTGTATTTTTGACACAATATTTTCAACTTACGATGGGTTTTTTGGAACATAACCCCATCGTAAGTTGAGGAGCATCTGTATTATCAACAATTATATCCATTTCTATTCAAATATATAAGCTATAAAAATGCTTTAAGAGAGTGGCTGCCTCTGAGACAAACATCCAGTGACCAAGACAACGCTTAGAACCTTTACAAATGTGAAGATAAACAGCTACATAAACACCTTGCAGCATGTCCAGGAAAGTCATATATGTACAACTTCTAGTATTTATTTAAGGATTAAATACCTGTAGTATACATTCCAAGACACATTTATCACCTAAAACAAAAACATTAAGTGCTCTCCACAGGTGTTATTGAACTCTGCTTGCTTGAGGCTGTATCACTGGGAGTAGTCTTGCCAAAGAAGCCCGCATTTCCCTGCTACCGAAAGTAGTGCAGCCTTGACTTGAAGGAGCCTCTAGAAAGGTCCTAGGGAACACCAAGGCTCACAGAAATTAGTTCTGAGAGTTATAAATATATGAAATCTAAAAGTGCTTTCTTTATATACAACCTTCACTTAGCAGAAGTGGATAATTTTCAATGATCTGAAAAACTTGTCGTCTCTAAAAAAAAAAAAAACACATAAGATGGTCCAAGAAGAGAACCAGTATATATATATCCCAAACAATCCATTTCTATGATATGAGAAAATATTCATGGTTGTTTCACAATATGTATCAACTTAATGAGCTCTTGTTACTTCATGTTTTACCTTTACTGTTTCAAAAAATATTTTTGTAAATATTTATGTTACATGAACGTTCCTCAAAAACAGCACGAACTTGTTGTCACTTGAATTCTGATACAAGTCAAAAGGCACATCACCAAGAGTACTTCTATTTCTTATTTCTAAGTGGACTTACTAGGCTCATCACCAAGAGTACATCTATTTCTTATATCTAAGTGGACTAAGATGTACCTTGCCAAGCACTGGAGTCATGGTCCTGGAAGACCCCTTGGGTGAAAAGGTAATTTTTTGTTTTTGTTTTGTTTGTTTGTTTGCATGTGTGTGTGTGTGTGTGTGTGTGTGTGGGGGGGGGGGGGGTTACTGGCAGTGACCTTTGAGATAATACCTTAAGTCCACTAACGAAAACTTTGATACTAAATATGAACACATTATACTTCAAAAAACATGCTTATGCTACAAAATGGTCAAAAGAAACGATGTAAAAATCAGTTAGGTAATAGGATGGCAGAGCGTAACCACTGACGTTGTATCTCTATACTCCTACAAGGCATCCAACCACATGTACCACACAAAGGGCTATCTTAACACAAGCCCTTGCAACACAGCCTGCCCTCCCTAAAAATGTTCAGGTGCAAGTGGCCCATGGCCACTTCACAAATGCCCAGTGCATGGATAAAATCTTTATGGTACCAGGGATACTCAAAACTTCATGCAATGGTTGGTAAAATGGGATTTAATATTCTAAATGTGTATACTGAAAACCATGGTGGGCAAAACAGTGGTAGGCAAGGGACATCAATAACTTTTTACAGTTGGATTTACTGAGGTAATTTTTCAAACTGACATTCTATACATAGCTCACCCAAATAAAACATAAAACTAATGGATAAAATCATATTCCATTCTATTTCTGCATAAAATCTAGCTTAGAAAAATGGCCTCTTATGTTTTGGGTGCTTTACATGTATGTTGTGATTACACAAATGGATTATAAGATGAATAATTTTATCTTGGTGATTTACATCTAATTACTTGACTGTAATATTAATTCCCTGGAAAAAGTGAGGTAAATCAAAGCAACAATAGATAACATAATACGCTCAAAAAATCAAAAAAACCTATGCAAACTTACCTAACCTCCCTACCAATCAAAAGCTACGTAATTTCCAATATCTTAGTAAAATTTTGTATATCAGCCATGCTCAACATGGCGGCAGATGTCAACAGATGAGACACTGAGCAGCCATCCAATTCCAAGCAGCGGACATACAGAATGTTAGCATTTTCTACTATTCTCTCATGTACTAACTTAGGTTTCTATTGAATCTGTTGGCACTTTACAATCATACTACCTACTTTTACAATAATCACCATACTTTCCCTCATATACCTAACCACTATTGCCTTATTCAATGCTGTTCTATAAAAAATTATTCTCCCACTCATGCTCTATAAGTATTTCTTTCATCACAACAAACACTATAAACTACCTAATACATAAGCAGTCATTCCCCAAAGCTAGTTTTAAAACTATCATGACATCTCTCATCACACTAGCTTCCCTTATATTCATAAGTTCCCATACTGAAAACCAAGCAGTAAATATATAATTTGTGGGCATGACCTATAATACTTATAAATATGAAAAAATGGCATATCAATGGACTCATAACACTAGAAATGATTAAGAAAGGCATTGATGAGATACAGAGTTTTATCTATTAGCCCTACAATGTTAAGTTATAGTGAGAAGGGTCATTAGCATAAGAGAGTGATGAAAGATTTCATAAAGCATTTGCAAAAACCACCATGACCAAACCAAACCTCACCAACCTTCCCCCAGCAACTACAATTTACATTACTTTCCATGTTTTCTGAACAAAGTGTGACTGTTTATGTCTCATGTTTATAATCACTGGCTACGAGGTTTGGGTTCTGCACGTTAGCTCCCACACAAAGTGTTCCGAGTGAAATCACCTCTAGGAAGCATTCTTCAACCAGTGGCAGGAAAGACAAATATGTTGTTGATATATCTTCGGGAAAATCAGGTGAGGTTATCATGAGTATCATCAACTTCCTTAAACATTTTACATGAATCAACCTCACATTTTTCATCACCTTCATTGTCTTCACCACTACCACTTATCTATTACTTCAGGATAAGAAATAATTATGAATCCGAAACACACAGCCAGTTTAAATCACTTTTACTGTTACAAGTCCAATGATATGATCTACCACTTCCATATGCTACTTCTGAGATGCTCTAACACTAATCATAATATTTATCAACTGAGCAACTGGGGCCCCTCAAAGGCGATATTTACTTGTAGTTAACTAAAATGGATGATATAATTAGCAAGAGTGAGAAACGACATAACAACGCTCCAGTTTAGTTTTGCTACCATATTAACAGTAGTATATTCTAGCTATATTCTCTTGTGACTGAGTAATTTTGTGGGATTTGTAAAACCTTACAACCTGATGGTTATTCAGCACATTTCAACAACAAAGAGATATCAAACAAAAAAGTACTTATTCAAAATTACCAGTTGCTACAAATTTTGGCTTCCTTTACAAGGTATCTAATAATTTCAAACAATACAAAACGAAATTTTTGGCTTTCCTTTAATAAATCAATCAATTTCTATTAATGCCTTTATATTTTCAGATAATTTCTTTATTCCACAACTGATATGTAATCCATATTTCACTTTGGAACTACAGTTGTATTTTGAGTGCTTGATAAGACTTGCACAGAAGCAAATCAGACTTATTTTTTCTTATCCTATGAAACAAAACAACTTAAGATCCGGAAAGAATTCTCTAACTTAAGTGATAAGGGCTTTGAAGATCCAGGATAATTTTGGTTATGTAAAAGTCAACTTGAGGAAATCGAGATCCTGAAAAACTCTCCTAACTTTCCCCAGCAGGCGGTAGTTACCTCATTTGAATAGTAGTTGGTATAAATACCTTCATCTACAAGCAGTTGTTGCTTGTCAATGTTTGTGTTCCTTGTGACACAAACGTGTTTCACTGCGCAAATCTGTTCATGTGACGACAAGCGCCCGATGAAGCAAACAGGTATATTTCAACTAATACACTGAAATCTACTAATGTAAATCTGGGCTGTGAGGAAAGTTAGGTGTGATTTTCAAATGTTCTGTTGATTTCAAGAGATATTTCAGCTTCTTTAACTCAACCATAACATCCAAATGGATTCAATTTACAAAAGTCTTAACAGCAGAATCCATTTCTATATCCAGGAAAGCAAATAATCACTAGCAACTGCCTCCAAGGAGGAGACTAAGTTACATATTTCTTAATAAGACAAGAATCTGAATTAATGCTCGTTGCTGTGGGTTAAGTGAGATTTTCGAGTGTCCTCATGATTTACATTTCACTTACTTTTACATTGCCTAACCCTGACATTTTCCTTCTTTGTCACAGCCTTCTCTACGACTGACATGCTAAAATGATCCTGTTCATACCTATCCAGCCTTTATCTACTGTGCACACAAAATACATTCATTCCATTATAACTTCTATAAGATTCTACTGTTAATAAGGGGCATAAATAACCTCAGACATTCCACAGAATAAGTTTAATGAACATAAGTGTGCTCTAACCTGTTCTCCAGCGAGGTAAATGGGTAGTTGCAGGAATCCAGGATTTCTAAAGTATCCTTAAACTCCTGGTCACTCTGCAGGTAAAGTCGCAAACTCTCTGGCCAAGTCAGAGCATCAATAAAGTATAAGATGACATTAATTGAATCTTTTTGGTCAAGCGGGCCAAAGTGAGTCTGCTGCGAGTCCTCTTCTCTGATCAAAGATTTCAACAACGACATGTGCACCTCAGCTAGTAATGAACTCTGTTCCTCCGCCATCAAAGCGGCACAGAAGTCTTCAAACCTCATAGGCGAAAGGCGCACTAAAGTTCTAAAATGTCGCATCACTTCATATATACCAACAGCCCGAAGCACATACGCGTGTGGAAGCAGGAGATCATCAGAGGACTTGGGGAGGTCTAAGGCTGGGTACTGGCGGTCTTGCAGCCACACTGGCACTGGGGTCTGTGGTCTTGAAGTCAGAGAAAACTTGTTGGGTGTCCCATCAGTGGTGCTGAAGCTGGACACAGATGCCTCCCCATCAGAGAGCCCAACCTCATCCTCATCATCAAGTTCAATGTCTTCATCACTCACACTCTTAAAATCACTCTCCTCTTTCTCTGACATTTCCTCCAACTCAAAGTCTGAGCCATACAGGTACTCTGACTCCTTGTCATCTATATCTAGGTTATAGCCCCTCTTATTTTTACCTTTCCCATTGTTGATAGAGTTACTCTTATCATCACTTATAGACTCATGAGACCTGGACGGCGAGCAGGACCTGGAATGGTTACTCTCCTCCTCTTGGTCTAGCAAATATCTTGGCTTTTTAATTACTCTAGTTATACTATTTCTCATTTTCATTTCGGATCCATAGCTTAACACAGGTGTAGAGCGAGGCCGCCCTCTTTTTCTTTTTCTTTCGGACATCATAGGTGATGTCCAGGGGGGCTGGCCACCTGTACAGTGCCCGCTGGATCTGCTGATCAACGTAAACACAAACAAACCAACACGACTGACATCTCTCGCATCGTCTTCAAATTATCCCAAACCTCGGCGCCATTTTTCATTGCAAGGTCACGTGACCTACCTCATCTTTCTCTTATTTGGTCTCTCCATGGTCGCCCTAACACACTCAGTTCCACAGGGGCGACATTAGTCTTCACTTATATCGATGAATAATCCACGATTGGGGAAAATATGTGGTGGCAGACGAGGTAACGCTTTGTTTCCCGAGAAATACAGCTCCAGCCGTCTGCCATGGCTTCACAAACAATAATTTGAAAGCTTCATTCTGATTGGTCGACGTGTTCCCCCGCCATGACAAGTACCATTTTCATATATTTTGTGCGTCTAAATCAGCGGTGTCATAACGCCCGTTATACGGTATCATCGAGTGCTTTTTATGATAGTTGGTCATTCGTGTGGGTCACGAGAGACAACAGTTAGTTCAGATAATTATATACGGAGAGTAAAGGCAGACGCTAGTCACAGCCTCCGCCAATGGAGACTGAGCTTATGAATCGCTTAGGCAACAGGTTGTGTTATGACATTACCCATATATTTCGAGGGAAAGATGGTGAAGAAGCATCAGTTACAATATCCATTTTAAAATTATCAACATACGATTTAATGAACTGGCTCAGAATATGGGGATGTTCTGAGACGCATCGCATACGTCACAAGTACATCTGGTGTGAGTGTGAGACGAGTGATGAACAACTCACAGTGAACATCTACACACAGAGGTACTTGTTTTAAAAAAAAATAGTTCTCTATTTACTTCAGTGAGCAGTGTAAAAGTTCTTTACATTTTTTTCTCTCATTTATGATTTACCTGCGTTAATTCGTTTTGGAACACTAAAAAAGCGTTTCAATCCCCATAAAGAGAGGGATGATAAACTAAAAGCTATTGGAACTCCTATTGACGTGGTATGTAGAGTTTATAGTTGATGAACTTGCTGTTGGAAGCGTCCTTTTCCTAGGCGCCAGTTGGAGAATTGGCAGTGATGTCACTAAATTAATGACGTCATAAATATTCACTTAAGCTTTTGCATTCTCTCATACTCAAGCATTGACCTATCTGGGGAAAATAAAGTAATCTGATCGATGGATGGGAAACAGATATACAAACATATTGGCATAAGATTAGATGGCTTATATTGATATAAAAAGAGTTGGTAAATTAATGTGTGTGAATTGAGGCCATATCTTCGTCTGTTTGTGGCGCCAACTCGCTGACGGGGTAAATGGCGAACGTGGAGTGTACCCAGCTCCCACACCAGTGCGAATTCTTGCTGTTGGGAGCATTAAGTGTTCTTAAGAAGTGCGCGCTCATTGCACAATGTGGTTCCAGCTGCGCTCCGCTCAGGAAGTCAGCCACGTACATCAGGCGAGATCATAAATATGTAAAAATAATAATGGCGGTATGTGTTTCTGGGGTTCGTGTGGGGCTGTTTAAAAAAGTAGGTAGCCAATGTTTTCGATGTGAACATTGTATCTTGAACATGACAGGTATTTTGATAACTTGAAGTGATGTTTACAATGTTGAAAAGGAGGGAGACTGTGAGAGTCAACAAGTACATGTCTGGGGGAGTGTGGTCTCAGATGGGAGTCTGGTGGAGCTAATGATTTGGGGGGTCATCTATATAACATTTTTTCTTTTCAGCATTGTATTTATTGGGTGTGAGAGGATCTATAATTATAGGTTAACTGTCTGAGGCGGAATAACTTGTTAGTTATTGCTCTGACTGAATGGAGATTGGAAAGGACGGGGTGTCGAGAAGTGTCTTAAGCTGAGGTTGTGAGAATATTTTGCCTAGATGTGATGGTGATGGCACCATGCACCTGCTGATTATTTTCCCTAAATACTCTGTTTGATATTATCTTCAAGCTTTTATCATGACTATTAATGAAAGAATATAGATGGCCCAGTAGGTGTGGTGGTATATATTTTAGGTCGAGCGGATGACTTTTTTAAGGTATACTTCAGAATTCTTTTTCTAAACTGATTTGAATACGCTACAACGACTTTTCTACTATAATGCCGGCCGAGCTCATCCTGTTAACACAAGAGCTAAATGGATTACAGAGGCCACAAAGGGTCTCATTAGACCCTTAGCAGCCAGATAATTGTAAGATTGTGATGTGAAAATTTGCCTCTATACAAGTATGTCTTTCCTCGGAGAGGAATTGTGTAACGATACAAACTTGGACATAGTGTTCTGCTGTGTCCATATATTTGATAACACTCTAATGTTCATGATGCAACGGTTAGCTTTCCTAACAGTTGACGCATCCACGATTAAGTATAATAAATGAATATTTTTTTTTTTTTTTTTTTTTGCTTTGTCGCTGTCTCCCGCGTTTGCGAGGTAGCGCAAGGAAACAGACGAAAGAAATGGCCCAACCCACCCCCATACACATGCCTTGATTCAATCCACTGACAGCACGTCAACCCCGGTATACCACATGAATATAATATTTTATATTTATTTTGCTTTGTCGCTGTCTCCCGCGTTTGCGAGGTAGCGCAAGGAAACAGACGAAAGAAATTGCCCAACCCACCCCCATATACACATGTATATACATACACGTCCACACACGCAAATATACATCCAGGCACCATAGAACTTTCCATGTTTTACCCCAGACGCTTCACACGCCTTGGTTCAATCCATTGACAGCACGTCGACCCCGGTATACCACTTCGTTCCAATTCACTCTATTCCTTGCACGCCTTTCACCCTTCTGCATGTTCATGCCCCGATCACTCAAAATCTTTTTCACTCCATCTTTCCACCTCCAATTTGGTCTCCCACTTCTCGTTCCCTCCACCTACGACACATATATCCTCTTGGTCAATCTTTCCTCACTCATTCTCTCCATGTGCCCAAACCATTTCAAAACACCCTCTTCTGCTCTCTCAACCACGCTCTTTTTATTACCACACATCTCTCTTACCCTTACATTACTTACTCGATCAAACCACCTCACACCACATATTGTCCTGAAACATCTCATTTCCAGCACATCCACCCTCCTGCCCACAACTGTATCCATAGCCCACGCCTCGCAACCATACAACATTGTTGGAACCACTATTCCTTCAAACATACCCATTTATATATGTATATTATATATAAACATACAAACCTTCAACAGACAGGATCGAACCCGGGACCCCTGCGTGGCAGGCCGGAGCGCAAAGATAGGTTATGATCACAGTGCCGCTCCCGGCTGTCCCGTAGGGGTCCCGGGTTTCATCCTGGATGTTGGAGGTTGGTATGTTACATGGAAGTATGTTGGTATGTTACATGCACTATATTCGTATGTATATATATATATATATATATATATATATATATATATATATATATATATATATATATATATATATATATATATATATATATATATATATATATATATATATTGTACTTAATCACCATTTCCGCGTTAGCGAGATAGCGCCAGGAAACAATCGAAGAAAGACCCAGCCACTCATATACACACATATGTACATACACACCCATACACGTACGTATTATTCATTTATTTATTTATTTTGCTTTGTCGCTGTCTCCCGCGTTAGCGAGGTAGCGCAAGGAAACAGACGAAAGAATGGCCCAACCCACCCACATACACATGTATATACATACACATCCACACACGCAAATATACATACCTATACATTTCAACGTATACATATATATATACACACACAGACATATACATATATACACATGCACAAACTTCATACTGTCTGCCTTTATTCATTCCCATCTCCACCCAGCCACACATGAAAAATAACCACCCCCTCCCTCCAAATGTGCGCGAGGTAGCGCTAGGAAAAGACAACAAAGGCCACATTCGTTCACATTTAGTCTCTAGCTGTCATGTAATAATGCACCGAAACAACAGCTCCCTTTCCACATCCAGGCCCCACACAACTTTCCATGGTTTACCCCAGACGCTGCACATGCCCTGGTTCAATCCATTGACAGCACGTCGACCCCGGTATACCACATCGTTCCAATTCACTCTTCCTTGCACGCCTCTCACCCTCCATGTTTAGGCCCCGATCACTCAAAATCTTTTTCACTCCATCTTTCCACCTCCAATTTGGTCTCCCACTTCTCGTTCCCTCCACCTCTGACATATATCCTCTTGGTCAGTCTTTCCTCACTCATTCTCTCCATGTGACAGAACCATTTCAACACACCCTCTTCTGCTCTCTCAGCCACACTGTTTATTACCACACATCTCTCTTACCCTATTACTTACTCGATCAAACTACCTCACACCACATATTGTCCTCAAACATCTCATTTTCAGCACGTCCACCCTCCTCCGCACAACTCTATCCATAGCCCATGCCTCGCAACCATATAACATTGTTGAAACCACTATTCCTTCAAACATACCCATTTTTGCTTTCCGAGATAATGTTCTCGACTTCCACACATTCTTCAAGGCTCCCAGAACTTTCGCCCCCTCCCCCACCCTATGATTTACTTCTGCTTCCACGGTTCCATCCGCTGCCAAATCCACTATCAGATATCTAAAACACTTCACTTCCTCCAGTTTTTCTCCATTCAAACTTACCTCCCAATTGACTTGTCCCTCAACCCTACTGTACCTAATAACTTTGCTCTTATTCACATTTACTCTCACCTTTCTTCTTTCACACACTTTACCAAACTCAGTCACCAGGTTCTGCAGTTTCTCACCCGAATCAGCCACCAGAGCTGTATCATCAGCGAACAACAACTGACTCACTTCCCAAGCTCTCTCATCCACAATAGACTGCATACTTGCCCCTCTTTCCAAAACTCTTGCATTTACCTCCCTAACAGCCCCATCCATAAACAAGTCAAACAACCATGGAGACATCACACACCTCTGCCGCAAACCTACATTCACTGAGAACCAATCACTTTCCTCTCTTCCTACACGTACTCATGCCTTACATCCTCGATAGAAACTTTTCACTGCTGCTAACAACGTCCCTCCCACACCATATATTCTTAATACCTTCCACAGAGCATCTCTATCAACTCTATCATATGCCTTATCTAGATCCATAAATGTTACATACAAATCCATTTGTTCTTCTAAGTATTTCTCACATACATTCTTCAAAGCAAACACCTGATCCACACATCCTCTATCACTTCTGAAACCACACTGCTCTTCCCCAATCTGATGCTCTGTACATGCCTTCACCCTCTCAATCAATACCCTCCCATATAATTTCCCAGGAATACTCAACAAACTTATACCTCTGTAATTTGAGCACTCACTTTTATCCCCTTTGCCTTCGTACAATGGCACTATGCAAGCATTCCGCCAATCCTCAGGCACCTCACCATGAGTCATACATACAGTGAACAACCTTAACAACCAGTCAACAATACATCACCCCCTTTTTTTAATAAATTCCACTGCAATACCATCCAAACCCGCTGCCTTGCTGGCTTTCATCTTCCGCAAAGCTTTTACTACCTCTTCTCTGTTTACCAAATCATTTTCCCTAACCCTCTCACTTTGCACACCACCTCGACCAAAACACCGTATATCTGCCACTCTATCATCAAACACATTCAACCAACCTTCAAAATACTCACTCCATCTCCTCACATCACCACTACTTGTTATCACCTCCCCATTAGCCCCCTTCACTGAAGTTCCCTTTTGTTCCCTTGTCTTACGCACTTTTTTTTTAACCTCCTTCCAAAACATCTTTTTATTCTCCCTAAAATCTGATGATACTCTCTCACCCCAACTCTCATTTGCCCTCTTTTTCACCTCTTGCACCTTTCTCTTGACCTCCTGCCTCTTTCTTTTATACATCTCCCACTCATTTGCATTATTTCCCTGCAAGAATCGTCCAAATGCCTCTCTCTTCTCTTTCACTAATAATCTCACTTCTTCATCCCACCACTCACTACCCTTTCTAATCTGCCCACCTCCCACGCTTCTCATGCCACAAGCATCAAGATATCAGCTTATACATGCACAGACATATACATCCCAACCTACAGGAAAAAGAGACAAAAAAGGCCACATTCGTTCAGTCTCTAGCTGTCATGTGTAATGCACCGAAACCACTGCCCCCTTTCCACATCCAGGCCCCACAAAACTTTCCATTGTTCACCCCAGACGCTTCACATGCCCTGGGTCAGTCCATTGACAGCACTTCGACCCCGGTATGTTGGGATTTGAATAACTGTGAAGTACTGGCACCGTGTGAGGGAGACTGGACTGTCTCCACGTAACATGTCGTGCTATATTTATTGAAAAATTACGTTAAATAAAATTATATTAACCACTTAATGTGCTAATTCACCTTTATATTATCGCGGACAAGTTTGATATTTATTTATCTATCTATCTATCTATCTATCTATCTATCTATCTATCTATATATATATATATATATATATATATATATATATATATATATATATATATGTAATGGGATGGCCTTGATTAGGGCCTCATCTGCCCGTTCCGTCTCCAAATAAGCTAAATCGCCGATAGCACCTGCAGCCTAGTGCAATTGTAGACTCAACGCTTTTTTTTTTCTTCTTCTTCTTCCTCTTAATGGAAGATGCATATCTCATTTGTTTTTTCTATTCTACTTACTTTATATATATATATATATATATATATATATATATATATATATATATATATATATATATATATATATATATATATATATATCTGGGCACATGGAGAGAATGAGTGAGGAAAGGTTGACCAAGAGGATATATGTGTCGGAGGTGGAGGGAACGAGGAGAAGAGAGAGACCAAATTGGAGGTGGAAAGATGGAGTGAAAAAGATTTTGTGTGATCGGGGCCTGAACTTGCAGGAGGGTGAAAGGAGGGCAAGGAATAGAGTGAATTGGAGCAATGTGGTATACCGGGGTTGACGTGCTGTCAGTGGATTGAATCAAGACATGTGAAGCGTCTGGGGTAAACCATGGAAAGCTGTGTAGGTATGTATATTTGCGTGTGTGGACGTATGTATATACATGTGTATGGGGGGGGTTGGGCCATTTCTTTCGTCTGTTTCCTTGCGCTACCTCGCAAACGCGGGAGACAGCGACAAAGTATAAAAAAAAAAAAAAAAAAAAAAAATATATATATATATATATATATATATATATATATATATATATATATATATATATATATATATATATATATATATATCTTAGTTCTTCAATTACTACATTTTTGGACATCTTATGGACAACTCAACATTGTTCAGCAGCTTCTTTTTGTAGTGCAGGTTCGATTAAGAAGCCAGTTAACTGTATCATGCTCTGGGCAATCTATGTGAGAGGCAGGGGCATGGAAAGCCTGTATGGGCCTTAGTCTAATAACTTTTTTAAGGGAAGGCGACGTAGGAGCGTTTTTCCTGTTAAACGTTTTAAGAACTTTAATTGAAGAAACCCTAAATCATGCCATCAACCAGCTTGTAACCAATGCAAAATGTATGTAATGTAATAAGGACGAGTATGTCCACTTTACCGATACATGTCAAATAAGATTATCTAACATGAAATACGTGCTCAGACCCAGGACCTCTTCCTTCCCCCAGCTTCCACAATCATCAGGCCGGGTGAAAGGCGTCCCACAACCGTTTAAATTTAATCCTGACAACATGACCATCCTCAGTCACATAGACAGTTTTGACAGGTATGTGTGATGCTTTGATGAGGAGACTTGCAACTTCGTGTTACTTCAGACTGCTTAAGATTACATTGCATTGCGTTGCATTTGGTGTCGTTGAGGATGTACAACCTGCCTGTTGTTGCAATGAAATTACCCTACATATAAACAGTGGCATTTAGCATCGTAATCTGAAGAAACCACCCTATTCATTATTTTTCTACGTGACTTCCTAGTACCTCTTGGAGAACACGCAGCGAAGGCCGTCTCTTATGCAGACCCCCATTGTGATCTTATATCACGGCATCAGATGTAGCATCAACAAACATGCAGTATTTACATTACACAGTTGAATCAATGGCTCATCCAGAAGAGAATGTCTGCATCTGCATAGAAGTCTTCATTTGTTTTTTTTTAACCCTACACTATTCTCACTTGTATCCTCTTAACGTCTTATAATAACCTGTCTCTCTCACTCCAAACGCCAGTTGTTGTGGATATGACAACACAAAGACGCGGCAGACTTGCTAACTACCAATCAAATTAAAGAATGGTACTATATTTAGACAATAAGAAAGAAAAATCCACCCTAATTACGCCCCACCAGCCTGGTCATCCACCCTGACAAAAATTGTTATAACAAAGCTGTGATCCACACAGAACAGAGCACCCAGAACAATCACGGGCTGCCTAGCCACCACACAGCCACTCAACACCTACACAGTGAAGAAATAATGCTCCCATTACCGTCCCACCTCAATATGCTGGACCCCACCCACCCGATCTACATGGAACTTCACCTGGTGGTGGTGGGGTTTGTGTGGAGCAGCAGTGATGGCGTGAGCTATGGCAGTGGGGATTTTCTCATCCCCGGTAGGTTGTTGGACCAAGCTGCAAATGGTCAAGCTTAAGCTCACACATCAACACATGTAACCAAGCTACAATGGTCAAGCTTAAGCTCACACATCAACACATATAACCAAGCTGCAATGGTCAAGTTTAAGCTCTCACATCAACACATATAACCAAGCTACAATGGTCAAGTTTAAGCTCACACATCAACACATGTAACCAAGCTACAATGGTCAAGTTTAAGCTCTCACATCAACACATGTAACCAAGCTGCAATGGTCAAGTTTAAGCTCACACATCAACACATGTAACCAAGCTACAATGGTCAAGTTTAAGCTCTCACATCAACACATGTAGGCTACTTTCTCCTCCTTGACTTTTCGTTCTTCCCTTCTGGGTCAATCAAGACTGGAACTGGTCATATGTTTGAGTGAAAAGGAATTTCTGAGATGAAATATTTTAAACTGTATTAACGCTGAATACCCTTAGATGCTCCAGGCGCTTGGCTTATAAGCTATATGCTAGACACTCAATTCTTTGCAACTGCACAGAACCATGCACATCCAAACTGCTTCAGAACTAACCCCCTCAACGCCCAGGTAGAAGTAGAAAGCTTACCTCTGTCTCACACTTCAGCATTCTACTCTGACAGATCTCCTAGCCTTACCTGACATGACAAACCTACGCAATGAAATGACCCAACAAGCACCAAACAGACGCTTTCCCAACTCAGTCGTAAACACCACCATATATATATATATATATATATATATATATATATATATATATATATATATATAATACATGGGGAGAAAGATAGCTTCTCGCGTATTCCCTGCTTGTCATAAAGAGAGATTAAGGGTGGGGGGGGGGGGATCCTTCTCTACTGTTTTAGTCTTCCGAAAGAAGGAACAGAAAAGGAATTTTTTTTATGTTGCTGAGACGGCGCGGGCAGCTGAGGCCCCTAATCAAGGCCATCCCATTAACGCTATATATATATATATATATATATATATATATATATATATATATATATATATATATATTTTTTTTTTTTTTTTTTTTCTGTCGCTGTCTCCCGCATTTGCGAGGTAGCGCAAGGAAATAGAAGAAAGAAATGGCCCAACCCACCCCCATACACATGTATATACACACACGTGAATATACATACCTATACATCTCAATGTACACATATATATATATATATATATATACACACACAGACACATACATATATACCCATGCACACAGTTCACACTGTCTGCCTTTATTCATTCCCATCGCCACCCCGCCACACATGGAATACCATCCCCCTCCCCCCTCATGTGTGCGAGGTAGCGCTAGGAAAAGATAACAAAGGCCCCATTCGTTCACACTCAGTCTCCAGCTGTCATGCAATAATGCCCGAAACCACAGCTCCCTTTCCACATCCAGGCCCCACACAACTTTCCATGGTTTACCCCAGACGCTTCACATGCCCTGATTCAATCCACTGACAGCACGTCAACCCCGGTATACCACCTCGCTCCAATTCACTCTATTCCTTGCCCTCCTTTCACCCTCCTGCATGTTCAGGCCCCGATCACTCAAAATCTTTTTCACTCCATCTTCCCACCTCCAATTTGGTCTCCCACTTCCCCTCGTTCCCTCCACCTCCGACACATATATCCTCTTGGTCAATCTTTCCTCACTCATTCTCTCCATGTGCCCAAACAATTTCAAAACACCCTCTTCTGCTCTCTCAACCACGCTCTTTTTATTTCCACACATCTCTCTTACCCTTACATTACTTACTCGATCAAACCACCTCACACCACACATTGTCCTCAGACATCTCATTTCCAGCACATCCACCCTCCTGCGCACAACTCTATCCATAGCCCACGCCTCGCAACCATACAACATTGTTGGAACCACTATTCCTTCAAAACATACCCATTTTTGCTTTCCGAGATAATGTTCTCGACTTCCACACATTCTTCAATGCTCCCAGGATTTTCGCCCCCTCCCCCACCCTATGATTCACTTCCGCTTCCATGGTTCCATCCGCTGCCAGATCCACTCCCAGATATCTAAAACACTTTACTTCCTCCAGTTTTTCTCCATTCAAACTTACCTCCCAATTGACTTGACCCTCAACCCTACTGTACAAAATAACCTTGCTCTTCTTCACATTTACCCTTAACTTTCTTCTTTCACACACTTTACCAAACTCAGTCACCAGCTTCTGCAGTTTCTCACATGAATCAGCCACCAGCGCTGTATCATCAGCGAACAACAACTGACTCACTTCCCAAGCTCTCTCATCCCCAACAGACTTCATACTTGCCCCTCTTTCCAAAACTCTTGCATTCACCTCCCTAACAACCCCATCCATAAACAAATTAAACAACCATGGAGACATCACACACCCCTGCCGCAAACCTACATTCACTGAGAACCAATCACTTTCCTCTCTTCCTACACGTACACATGCCTTACATCCTCGATAAAAACTTTTCACTGCTTCTAACAACTTGCCTCCCACACCATATATTCTTAATACCTTCCACAGAGCATCTCTATCAACTCTATCATATGCCTTCTCCAGATCCATAAATGCTACATACAAATCCATTTGCTTTTCTAAGTATTTCTCACATACATTCTTCAAAGCAAACACCTGATCCACACATCCTCTACCACTTCTGAAACCACATTGCTCTTCCCCAATCTGATGCTCTGTACATGCCTTCACCCTCTCAATCAGTACCCTTCCATATAATTTACCAGGAATACTCAACAAACTTATACCTCTGTAATTTGAGCACTCACTCTTATCCCCTTTGCCTTTGTACAATGGCACTATGCACGCATTCCGCCAATCCTCAGGCACCTCACCATGAGTCATACATACATTAAATAACCTTACCAACCAGTCAACAATACAGTCACCCCCTTTTTTAATAAATTCCACTGCAATACCATCCAAACCTGCTGCCTTGCTGGCTTTCGTCTTCCGCAAAGCTTTTACTACCTCTTCTCTGTTTACCAAATCATTTTCCCTAACCCTCTCACTCTGCACACCACCTCGACCAAGACACCCTATATCTGCCACTCTATCATCAAACACATTCAACAAACCTTCAAAATACTCACTCCATCTCCTTCTCACATCACCACTACTTGTTATTATCTCCCCATTAGCGCCCTTCACTGAAGTTCCCATTTGCTCCCTTGTCTTACGCACTTTATTTGCCTCCTTCCAGAACATCCTTTTATTCTCCCTAAAATTTAATGATACTCTCTCACCCCAACTCTCATTTGCCCTCTTTTTCATCTCTTGCACCTTTCTCTTGACCTCCTGTCTCTTTCTTTTATACATCTCCCACTCAATTGCATTTTTTCCCTGCAAAAATCGTCCAAATGCCTCTCTCTTCTCTTTCACTAATAATCTTACTTCTTCATCCCACCACTCACTACCCTTTCTAATCAACCCACCTCCCACGCTTCTCATGCCACAAGCATCTTTTGCGCAATCCATCACTGATTCCCTAAATACATCCCATTCCTCCCCCACTCCCCTTACTTCCATTGTTCTCACCTTTTTCCATTCTGTACTCAGTCTCTCCTGGTACTTCTTCACACAAGTCTCCTTCCCAAGCTCACTTACTCTCACCACCCTCTTCACCCCAACATTCACTCTTCCTTTCTGAAAACCCATACAAATCTTCACCTTAGCCTCCACAAGATAATGATCAGACATCCCTCCAGTTGCACCTTTCAGCACATTTACATCCAAAAATCTCTCTTTCGCGCGCCTGTCAATTAACACGTAATCCAATAACGGTCTCTGGCCATCTCTCCTACTTACATACGTATACTTATGTATGTCTCGCTTTTTAAACCAGGTATTCCCAATCACCAGTCCTTTTTCAGCACATAAATCTACAAGCTCTTCACCATTTCCATTTACAACACTGATCACCCCATGTATACCAATTATTCCCTCAACTGCCACATTACTCACCTTTGCATTCAAATCACCCATCACTATAACCCGGTCTTGTGCATCAAAACCACTAACACACTCATTCAGCTGCTCCCAAAACACTTGCCTCTCATGATCTTTCTTCTCATGCCCAGGTGCATGTGCACCAATAATCACCCATCTCTCTCCATCAACTTTCAGTTTTACCTATATTAATCGAGAATTTACTTTCTTACATTCTATCACATACTCCCACAACTCCTGTTTCAGGAGTAGTGCTACTCCTTCCCTTGCTCTTGTCCTCTCACTAACCCCTGACTTTACTCCCAAGACATCCCCAAACCACTCTTCCCCTTTACCCTTGAGCTTCGTTTCACTCAGAGCCAAAACATCCAGGTTCCTTTCCTCAAACATACTACCTATCTCTCCTTTTTTCACATCTTGGTTACATCCACACACATTTAGACACCCCAATCTGAGTCTACGAAGAGGATGAGCACTCCCCGCGTGACTCCTTCTGTTTCCCATTTTTTTAGAAAGTTAGAAATACAAGGAGGGGAGGATTTCCAGCACCCCACTCCCTTCCTTTTAGTCGCCTTCTACGACACGCAGGGAATACGTGGGGAGTATTCTTTCTCCCCTATCCCCAGGGAATATATATATATATATATATATATATATATATATATATATATATATATATATATATATATTCCCTGCGTGTCGTAGAAGGCGACTAAAAGGGAAGGGAGCGGGTGGCTGGAAATCCTCCCCTCTCGTTTTTTTTTTAATTTTCCAAAAGAAGGAACAGAGAAGGGGGCCAGGTGAGGATATTCCCTCTAAGGCCCAGTCCTCTGTTGATAACGCTACCTCGCTAATGCGGGAAATGGCGAATAGTACGAAAGAAAGAAAGAATATATATATATCATACAAACCCGCCTGTGGCACAGGGGTCCCGGGTTCGATCCTGGCTGTTGGAGGTTTGTATGTTCTATGAAGGTGCGCGTTCATATGCACTTTATTCGTATGTATATATATATATATATATATATATATATATATATATATATATATATATATATATATATATATATCTTAATCGCCGTCTCCTGCGTTAGCGAGGTAGCGCAAAGAAACACGAAAGAATGGCCCAACCCACATACACATGTATATACATAAACGCCCACACAGGCGTATGTATATATATATATATATATATATATATATATATATATATATATATATATATATATATATATATATATATGTATATATATATATATATATATTGGAAAGGATCCCAATTTTACGCGTGATCAAGTATATTCCTATGAGTCCACGGGGAAAATGACACACGTTAAGTTCCCAAGTGCACTTTCGTGTAATAATCATATCATCAGGGGAGATACAAGAAAGAAATATAAGTCACGATATACAACGAAGAGACCTAGCTAGGACGCAAAGAAATATAACAGTCAGTTGATATACAACGAAGATACGTAGCTAGGACGCCATTTGGTAAACGCTTCACATGCCCTGGTTCAAGCCATTGACAACACGTCGATCCCGGTATACCACATCCTTCCAATTCACTCTATTCCTTGCACGCCTTTCACCCTCTTTTATGTTCAGGCTCCGATCGCTCAAAATCCTTTTCACTCCTTCCTTCCACCTCCAATTTGGTCTCCCACTTCTCCTCGTTCCCTTCCCCTCTGACACATATATCCTCTTTGTCAATCTTTCCTCACTCATTCTCTCCATGTGGCCAAACCATTTCGAAACACCCTCTTCTGCTCTCTCAACCACACTTTTTTTTTATTTCCACACATCTCTCTTACCCTTACGTTACTCACTCGATCAAACCACCTCACACCACACATTGTCCACAAACATCTCATTTCCAGCACATCCACCCTCCTGCGCACAACTCTATCCATAGCCCACGCCTCGGAACCATACAACATTGTTGGAACCACTATTCCTTCAAACATACCCATTTTTGCTTTCTGAGATAATGTTCTCGCCTTCCACACATTCTTCATCGCTCCCAAAACCTTTGCCCCCTCCCCCACCCTACGACTCACCTCCGCTTCCATGGTTCCATCCGCTGCTAAATCCACTCCCAGATATCTAAAACACTTCACTTCCTCCAGTTTTTCTCCATTCAAACTTACCTCCCAATTAACTTGTCCCTCAACCCTACTGAACCTTAATCACCTTGCTCTTATTCTCATTTACTCTGAGCTTTCTTCTTTCACACACTTAACCACACTGAGTCACCAACTTGTGCAGTTTCTGACCCGAATCAGCCACCAATGCTGTATCATCAGTGAGCAACAACTGGCTCACTTCCCAAGCCCTCTCATCCACAGCAGACTGCACACTTGCCCCTTTCTCCAAAACTCTTGCATTCACCTCCCTAACAACCCCATCCACAAAGAAATTAAACAACCATAGAGACATCACGCACCCCTGCCCCAAACCGACATTAACTGGGAACCAGTCACTTTCCTCTCTTCCTACTCGTACACATGCCTTACATCCTTCGATAAAAACTTTTCACTGCCTCTGGCAATTTATATATATATATATATATATATATATATATATATATATATATATATATATATATATATATATACTGTTTGCCTTCTCCCGCGTTGGCGAGGTAGCGTTAAGAACAGAGGACTGAGCCTTTGAGGGAAATCCTCACTTGGCCCCCTTCTCTGGGCTACGTATCCATTTTATCGATCAACGACTAAGGGTAGATGAACAGCTGGGTTAACGATATTGGTTTCATTAGCGAGTGTAATTGCCCGTACCGTCTCGGCTAACAAAAAAAAAAAAAAAAAGTTAAATTCATTTCGAGCCGCGTTGCTACACTTCATCTTACATAAGGCTTTCAACACCTCTTCTCTTTTCACTGAACCAATTGCCATGATTCACTTTGCATACTTCCGCGTCCATAACACCCCACTTCCGTCACTGTATCATCGAAAACTTTCGACAGTTCTTCAAAAGTACTCACTCCATCTCCTCTACACCTCATCTCGTACCACTTCCCCATCTACCTCCATCACTGAAGCTCCAGTATTTTCTCATGTTCTCGTACTGTTAACCTCCTTCCAACATATTTCTCTTTTTTCTCCCTGAAGTTTACAGATACTCACCCAAACTCTCATTGGTCTTCTGTTTCAGCTCATGTACTTTTTTCTTGACCTGCCGCTTTCTCTTGTACATCTACCAATCATCCGCATTCTTTTCCAACAAAGAATCTTCATAAACCTGTCTTTTCTCTTTCATCATCAACTTGACTTCCTCATGCCACTACTCACTACCCTTTTTCACATGCCTGCTTTCCACGTTCCGCATACTACACATTTCTCGCTTATGCAAGTAATGCTTCCCTAAATACCTCCCATTCTTTTTACACTCCGTAGTTTCATTTACTTTCATAATTTGCCATTTTACTCTCAGTCTCCCCTGGTATCTCCTCACAGAAGTTTCTTTTCCAGTCTCACTCACTTTCACCACCTTCCCACCCACATTTTCCCTTTTCCAAAAGCCTTTGCAAACCCTCACCCTCGCCTCTACCAAGTCGTGGTTAAACATCCATCTCGCTGGCGATCTCAACACATTCATATCCAATAGTCTCTTTTGCAATCTATCTCAATGAATACATAGTCCAATAATGCCCGTTCATCATTTAACACATTCATCAACGTATATCCTTTTTTTTTTTTATACCACTTCGTGCCAAGAATCAGTTCTCTTTCAGCACACAACTCTACAAGCTGTTTGCCATTTTCTTTCACGTTACTGGACACCTCATACCCCGAAGTGACACCATCAACTGCCACATTAACCACTGCTGCATTTGACATGAAGGCACTCGATCCTTTACATGAACATTTCTAACAACTTAGCGCCTCCCAAGACACTCGCCTTTCTTCTCCATGTGCACATACATAAGCACTAACAATCACCCACACATATGTATATGTATGCCTGTTGTGCATACATATAGAAAGGGCGTGTGAGAGGGATTGTAATGAGCTCTTCTCCAGGGCAGTGCCTGGGCTTGGAGTAAATGTCTTCCAATCATGCGATACAAATGAAGCTTCCTCGTCACCACTTCATTCAAGTCTATTTATCATCAGTTCAGAAAAGATTAATGTCAAGGTAATACAGACACGAAAAGAAAGATTTATGAATGGAAATGTTAACGGGTTGGACATTGCTATGTATGTCCACCCAGTCATTGTAGTAACGTAATGCGAGCGTACGTAGAACATTTTCAGATTTGGTTACCATCCACATGAAATGATATTAGAAAAGATAATAAGTCTGCTAGAATTTTCCTCTAGCCTTTGTGTTTCATTAGCTTACTCATTGAGACTTACGTAACGTTTGACAACGCTTTCGTCATGTTAACTTTGCTAGCAACGTCTGGGGAAGAGACGCTTTGACCTTAACTGATTTGACTCTTCTATTATGGACCCGAGACAGGGCTATTATAGACCTATACAAGGCAGTAGAAATTATATTAACTTCCATTGAGGACAAAATGGGAAAACAAGTACAACTAAAATATTTTGATGGAAATACATGGGATGTAGTGGAAGGGCGTAGGTTAGAGGGAGGAGATAATTCTTAGGCCATTCATGTACATATACATCATACATATTGTGAATAAGTCAGGACAGGAAGAGACATGAATGATACATGTTGCCATCACTTGAACAACCATTGTAAGAGAGCCATATCATGCGTTGCATATCTCAGATGAGCTTGTAATGTGCATTTCCGACGTACTCCAGCCTGAGGCAACCGGGAATGGCGTTGCATAAGAAAGTTGTTATAATTGCATGTAAATCAGTGACGTCACGTCTCATGACGTCATTGATAAATCTCCATTTGGTGCCGAGGAGAAAAGGTAGAAAGGGAAATTAAACCGTGCCGGGAGGTGCGACTGCGGCGACAAATATCATTTCCCCTGTGTGAAATTAGTGAGGCTAGTGGGCTTGTGGGGCCACGAGAACCATGTACAAATTACCCAGGCAAGTGGAGGTGCCATGCGTGGTGGAGCTGCCATCCTGCATGTACAAGATGGAGGTCCTGAACCGTGTGTCTGGAGTGGACCTCGCCTCTTACAGTGATGACCCAACACGTGTAAAAAGTGCACCTCAGGTATTATATGAAAACGGCTCCTTTAGTCCTTACAGTGAGTGTAGGGAAGGTGGTGGAAGCATATTTTCACATGGGGCTTGGCCTGAATTTAGTGACGTTTGGCCCTTGGAATTTTCCAATTGTTCGATAGTGATGCTTTGACACAGTTTGATCCATGACAGCTGGTAGGCATGAAAGTTTATAATATTATACCCTGTGTGAATGACGAATTATAAACTAATCATGGTTGCATTTAATGTTTTGCATCCTATTATAATTATGGTAAGTTCAAGTGAGGCGTAAGGTGGGCCGTCAAGGTTTACTAGCCACCCACTTGTTCCCCACAGACCACCCCTATGCTACAGCCCTGCTATAGCAGTGTCCCTGTGTTCAGTGCTGCATGGCAGAGGGGAAGCCTTGCCTGGTGTAGCTTAGCAGAGGCTGCATAACCTTCGCTTTTGAGTCTGGGGTGTGTGGGGGGGATCTCCCAGAAAAACAAAGTCCAGAGAAATTCACTGCATGAATACTTATAACATAGTCATGATGAAGTGCTATACACATTTTTAAAAGTATTGAAGATGTGGAGCAGGTGGGGTTTGTGCTAATTTAAAAAGAGCTAAGTGTCTCAAAACATATCAACTTGGGTGTGTATCGCTTTCCACATCAGGAATTTGCTTCAACCAGAAGCTCATTATTTCCCTGTGTGTAAGTTAAAGGCTTATTTATTTTCTAAGTTCTTATATTTTGTTACTTTCTTTTGCCGACATAGTTTTCCCTTGAAGAAAACCCATATTTTGGGTCAAAGTACCACTGCACATCTACATGATGAAAACAGTGAAACAAACTCAGATGATTCGTGTAGGAAAGCATTTGTGTTAACATAATCAAGAGTTTTGTTTGTTAACAAGGCCTTCTTTCATATTAATAGGGATATTTCCTACTTATCCTACAGCATTCTTCGTAGATTTTGGAGTTAGGGATATTGGCATTTAGTGGCCCCTAGAAAACATGACAGCAGATTGACCGAAATGGCCTAAAGACTTTGGATCCTTATCAGTTGGTTTGGTATGGGAACATCGTTATGTGGTGGGATGAAATGGGAATCTTGTTTTATTTTCCTTTGTTTCTCATTTTTATCTCAGGGTTTATTATTACATAAAAACCCTATTTATATATAAGGGCTTAGAAAACATTCAGATTTATTGATTACATTTAATTTCTTAATTTATGGGCACAGATGTTTTAGGTGTTGGATTTTAATGAAAGTATTACCAGTGGAACCCTTGCATAATGTATGATTTATATACAGGGTAGTTTTTACTTGTAAAATAGCTTCTCTTTACTCCATCTAGTCGGAGTCCCCACAAAGTGGGCAGAGCTTTGAAGCAGAGGGAATGTTCAGGTAATAGCACTATATATCAGTTGTACAGAATGTAAAGGATCCATTGATACCACTTTCGTCAAAATTCATAGGCTAAGACATGAACTGGAAGGATACTTATGGCCTCTTGAAGGTACCAGTGGCTTGCTCGGTTCTTGCGCTCCTTTGCACATTACTGGACCTGTGATTGGCTGACAACATACATCCACCTGGTGCTTTGTTCATATTCTATAGAGCTTTGATCGGTTTTGTCAGTTAATTGTCTAACTGATTAAAGCTCTGTTGAATTACATTAAAGGGTCAGGTGGATGTATGTTATTAGCTAGCATCTTTTCGGTGACTGGCATAGTATAATGCATGCTAAGATGCGGAAATGAATTGTTATAACTTGCCTACTGTAGGCCATGTGCTATACTGTGGATACTTGTTTGTCTTGCCAGTTAGGTGATGACAAAGGAGGAAGGAAATAGTTGCCTCCTTGTCTGTAAATATATGCCAGATTTATAAACTAGTCCCTCACACACTTGTTCCATCTCCAAGATTGAACAAGTCATTTGATCATTCATCAATAACATTTCATAAGTTAGAAAAAGAAAAAAAAGATTATAAAACATGCAACAATCACATTTTTTCCCTTTAGACTCGTGTTCCTTTTGGATATACCAATCCTTGAAAAACATTTTGTTGTTCAGTCTCTATCAGAGAACAAATTGGCATCATTTAATGATGTTAAATTCTGCTTGAAAGGAAGTGAAAGAAAATAATGGAGATGACATATTTATGGAAATTCCAGACTTATTATCCTGGGTTTCATGTACTGGATATTATAATGAAAGTGTGGTCTTTGAAGTGAGTGGAATTTTTTTATTCATTGACTAAGTATAATGTTTAGCCCCAAAATCAAGGTTATTGTTTTTTATTGTGCTTTGAATTCTTGTTAACCCTATATTTTCCCTTTTCATCATGAGTCTCCTCATTGTTGGGTTATTGTCATACAAGAATTGTGCAAATAGAAAAATCTCATCTCTAAATTTATATCATAAACCAATTCTGCAAGACAAGAATGAAGATCCTAAAGCTAGAACACATGCATCCTTAAGTTGTCAGATTACTCATTTACCTGCTCAGCTGTGCACCAAAGCCGACTTTGAATGTTAAGTGATAATGTTCTGTAGTGTTTGTGTAGTGTTTAGAGAATACAATGAAAACTGCAGAATGTGAGTAGGAGTACCATAATTTGTATTTTGACATTAGATATGTTGCTTGTGGCGAAAGATATTAAAATGCATGTTGCGATCAGGAACATCATTGATTGCACCTTTGAAGACATTTGAATGCCCTGGACAAGTATTTACAAGTTGTACCAAACGAGTCAGGCCTGTAGGACGTGGTATCCAATACCTTGGTCACTCAATAATCCAATCCAGTAGCCTGGGATGAGTCTAGACTGTAGGGGAAGAAGGTCCTGAAGACTTTGTCACGTATCAGAAAAAATGTGGCGCTGATTAATGTAAAAGTAGGTAGGAGTGAAAGAATTAATGGAACATGCAAAAACCTTACAGCCTTCCCTAGTAGCTGAGATTTCTTGTAGAAATATACTGACATTGATATGGTCTGCTCTCTGGATGGCATGGAATGGCTGCATATGGGTAGTTGATGTGGTAGTGTGAATGGCTGCTCAGTTTGTTGTCCATTAATACTTATCATTAGTTGGAATGGTGCTAAGTCATGGGTTTATCTGTTTTTTTGTGTCCAGAATATTGAATGATAAGATTTGACTTGGAAGGTTAGTTAGTGTTAGAATTTAGTTTTGGAAGGTTAGGTACATGCTGATTTTTTTATCAAAATTTTTAAAGTTAATCTTTAACTTCCACCTATGCACTCTTTGAAAATATATCAATTTACCTATGCATCAAAAATATCTTTGATTTTTTTTGTTATATAAAGGATTTAGTCACAGACAGAAGTCCATGTCAAGGCCAGGCCCTAATTGAAATATAGAGAGCATTGTGAAATGATAAAAGAAAAGACAAGGGAAAGTATTTACAAATTTCTGAGAAAGTCAAAAATCTGTCTTGAAATGTGCCAGGTCATAAGTTTTTGGGAAAGACATGAGAGGTTCCAAAGCTTTGATGCTTAGGGAAAGAAGCAGTTGAGTTGCCAATGGCCACACAATAATCGTATGATGCAGCAGCTTGCTGAGTATTGCAAGGTGTAGTTGGTGTTGTGGGCACACAAGCAGCCAGCTATGGGGAGCAAAAACCACAGCATTACCTATAGAAGAGGGAAAGTGAACCAGCACTGCGGCACAAGGGAAGGGGGTTAAGTTTGGAAGTTAGCCTAGGACAGTTTTTAGGGTGGATCACTTTTGACTCAACTTTGTCAAGTAAGGATGCAAGCTAGAGCCACCCCAAATGTGAGAGCAGTACTCTATACAAGGACAAATCATTCCCTTTTATAAACAGAGCAATTGTGTAGAAGAGAAGTTTCAACATCTAAACAGGGTACCCAGTTGTATAGAGACAGACTTAGCTATTCCTGTAATGTGGGATTTCCAAGAAAGAGTGGATGTTACAGTAATACCATGTATGTCCATTGAGTCAAAAGGTGGAATTACAGAACAGCCAAAGGAGAAACTAAGAGTTGTGAGGAGTTTTTGATAGCGAGAGGGGTAGAAATTATTTTTATGCTTGTTCTTTTTCAATGCGAAACAAACCTTATTAGTTGCCTATGCTAGGAATATCATATGATGGCAGCATGTATTACCTTAGAAGACAGATGACATAACTTGCTGCATCATTTACCCTGTGGTATTGAGATTGGAGGGATGCGTCTTTTGCTTGCTGTTTTTGAGTTTAGTGATTTTCTGCTTTATTCTTTAGGATATCTATATATCTTTTACCACTTACAACGATAGGTCATGTTAAGAAATTGTCCTAATAAGAAAAGGCATGTTCTTTTGCTTGAAAGCGAGTAATATTTCAGATTGTACTGGCCGGCCTGAGTTCACCATTTGAACACTATTTTTTCCTCCTCATTTTGTCATCCTTCTCCAAAAAGCTGGGTCTAGTCATCCTTGATAACTTGATGAAGTGTAATAGGTTTAAAATCCCATCCCCATCATGTCACCTTACTGGTAGTTATTGTCTGACCAGGCCCAGCTTTTAAGAGAGATATGTTAGAAATAAATAAAAAAGTATCCAAATGGTGAACTTGACTCTGCCAGTACATCGAAATATCATTTGTAGACACATTTTCTTGCTTCCAAGCAAGTAGATGGGCTTTTTCTCCTTGGCACAACTTTTTAGGACCAGTGGTTGTTACTGGTAGACAAAAAAACGTCACTTGAACAGAAATGGCAAAAATATCAAAAACATGAGGATGGTGGGCAAAAGTTGAATCCTTCCACTCTCAACACCTTGGGGTAACTGAGGCTGCAAATCATGTCTTCTTACTTAAAAGACTATACCATTCAACTAGATTCGTCTGCAAATATTGACACATGAAAGTCATATGTGAATTGTAATTGTTGGATTATTATTTATGAAGACTGTGACACACATAGACAGCTAGTCAGCTAATGAAAGTATTGGACAGCAGTGGCCGAAATAGTACAGTAGAGTAGTGCGGAGAAAGCACCATTGCTGTGAATGGAAAAGGATCATTGAAGGAAGGTGATAGGAAGAGAGTTGATAAGGCAGAAGGGTTTTGATTCTACTCTTGAGAGTTGGAAGAAGAACCACCCAAGATAAGTAAGCAGCTCAGTGGTGGATGAGAACCATCTAAATGTTTGATAAATGCTAACAAGAAATGATGATTGTACCAACACAACACCCTTAGCTTTTGGGAATAAATCTTGCATTTTCATTCGTGATACAGTGTATTATTTTTCCCTCAGTTATCAGAGAAAAAAGGTTATTATAAAGTGAGGGTGTTGGTATGCATTTGTGCAGAGAAATGCAGAGTAATGTACAGATTTTAGGAGTCATATGAGTCGAACTGAATTGAGAACAGAGAATGTTGGTCAAGAGGAAAGTTGTAGTGTAGTCTTACCTTGGAATCTAATGGACTGTGGAATATAATCGACTTTCTTATGAAGTAGTCCATACTATGAACAGAAAAATGCAGGGGGCTTTGGATATCCTCTGTATAATTTTTTCATCTATTTTTCTTGACCATAAAGATCAGAGAAAGTTTGAGGATGATTTTAACATTGGTGTAATACTTTAGGAAATCACTGGAACCAGTAAAACTTTACCTTTCATTGCATAGGGGCTGAGGTTTACCTTATTAAATTTTTTTATTGAAATCTTCCTACATTAACATCTGCCATATCATGATGTCAGGAAAGTTATGTGTGTAGGAGTAGGTAGAGAGGAGGGTAAATGGTTCCAGGAAGCTGTGTCTACAGTAGGGATGTGTGATGTCATCATGGCTATTCTACTTGTTTATGTATAGGGTGGTGAAGGAGGTAAATGCGAGGGTCTTGGAGAGAAGGGCAGGAATGCAGTCTGAAGGGCATGGAGGAGGGGGGGGTCAGGTGAGTCAGTTGTTTGCTGATGATACAGTGCTGGCAGCAGGTTTGGGTGAGAAACTGCAAACTGCAGAAGTTGGTGGAATAACAGAAGTAAAGGTGAGTCAAAGGGCAGGTGATGGTGTGAACATTCTGGAAGTATTGAGGAATGTGTGGATAGAAGGGGCAAAAATGGTTATGTCTGAAGGTAGAGTAATCCCAAGAATGTATATGGAAGGTGGTAAATGTGTTGGAAATGAAACATTTAAGGACAAGTTATGGTGTAAGAGGATTGATTAAGTAATGATAGAGTAAGAGAGGGTTAATTTATAGGAAGGGTATCATTGAGAGAGCTGCGGAGGGTGTGCTGAAATGGTTTGGACATCTAGAAAGAATAGTGAGGAGAGGATGACAAAGAGGATCCATGTGTCAGGTGTGGACTGGACATGGAGAAAGGAGAGACCAAACTGAAGTGAAAGGATGGATTGAAAAACATATTGAATGCTCAGGGCCTAAACGTATAGAAGGGTGAAAGGCGGGCATAGGAGTGACGTCGTTTACAGTTGACATGCTATCATTGCACTGAACCAGGCATATGAAACTGGAAAATGGTGGAAAGGTCAGTGGGTCCTGGTTGTGGATAGGGTTCTGTGGCTTTGGTGCATTTAAACATGAAAGTTAGTGAATGGATGTGAGTGATTGAATGAGTCTTTTTCTTCATTTGTTCCTGGCTTACCTCCTTTGAATGAGAAATGGCTAATAAGTATGAAAATAATCATGACACACAGTGAACCACGTGTTGGAATGCATTTGTGCCCTTTTATATACTTCATTGCAGTGTACATGAATGCATATGGCTGCTCAGCAGCAGGATATAAACTCGTCATAACAATAACACATATTTGAAACAAAAATGAAGATAAGGTAAATATTGACCACCAGGGGAAGTTATGTGATATTTTCATTGGTTCTGATGATTTATACATGTTTCACATACTTTACCTTACCTCCTACATTTACCCTGATCTTCATAGCTGTCTCTACTGTCGAGTTATTTTTTATGATGGGATAAAAAGATTACTCGATTCATGCTCTCCAAGTCTTAATGTATTATCTTCACTATATCTGGCCATTCCAGAAGAAGGTCTATCATATTCCACTGTCTCCACGTAGTGTAACATGATGGCAGGAAGCCAGTAGATGAGTGGGAGATATGGCCAGAAATCGGGATGGGAGGTGCACTGTGGCTGAAGCATCTAGAGACCTGCCTGAGTATTTGGCTCCTTTGTATGAAACTATCATTTTTAGGTGGAATGAATTAAGTAGCTCCTGATGATTAGCAAGGGTTTTAGCTGTTTAGGGGAAAAATGGATTTAGCACATTATGGTCAGATGTATGCTGAAGGTATCCAGCAACATATCTTGCTTCTATGTACAGAACAGTCAGGAGATGTTTGCCCTGGAAGTGAGACAAGAGGCTTTGCTAGAGAGACTACGACATCTTAAGCAGCAGCTAGACCAGTTACAGGGAAATAAAGGGGTCTCATCCACAGTAACCCCCACCGCACCAGTCTCAGTTATTGGAGCAGCAGCGCATTCCTCCCCACTAAAGGTAAATTATCAAGGATTCATTAAAAGTTATTTATTGCAGAGTTAGGATAGTTTGACTAGAATATGTCATATTTGCTTTGAGATTATTATATGCATGCAAGAAAAGGAACCTGAAGAGAGAAGAATACCAGTAAAGAAATTACAGGTAATACTAGGATAAGTGCTTACTTATCAAGATGAGAGGTAGTTTTAGGATAGGATTCTGAAGGTCAGAATGGAAGAGAAATGGAATACATGTGAATAGGAAATGATGTAGTTTAGGGAGAATAATGGAGGGGATGAACTGAGGTGCTATGGGATGAGATGGTTCCATCGTTTTTGGTCTTAAGGATGGGAAGGGCTGTAAATTAAATGGTTGTGGAGGGAGTCAGAAATGAGGTGTCAAGATCACTAAAGATTGAGCAGTGATTCATTTTTTACCCTTTTTTTTAAGAGAACTAGGTTTATGAAAAATTTCGTAGATCATGGGAGCAGCAAAATTTTCTATTATACTCGTAATGATTTTTGAATATGTTGGATGTTTTCATGCGCTTTAAATTCCAATATTTCTAAATGTAATAGATTTGTGTTTTCATGGTCACATTGATATACAAGTAGTTAAGAAATAGAATGTTTTGAAAGTGTTTGCAACTCATCTGAAATTTTCAGCAATCATTATATGTGATTGAAGAACTATGTTTGTCCTTGGGAAGACTCGTATGGGTTACATGAAGTAACTGTTTTTTCTTTATTGGTGATTGTTTAGCCAGATCCACACTGATGGAACACTTGCTGATCTGCCTTGCATTGTCAGACTCTGCATAGGCCTTTAGGGAATGCAGATTTCTCGTTCTGTGCCCTGCTACTTTTTCCGTCTGTCTCTGCTGTAGTTATGTATGCTGAGGTATCCATTGTTTTGTCAGATATATTTGTCACATTTTGTTTAAGAGGCTTGATAGACATTTCATTTACCTTCTGGATGGACCATCATGTACTGTTATTTGTGTGCTTCATATTGTTGTTTGACATTTGATTGTATGGAAAATGTTAATGAGTAAGAGGTTTAGAAAAGAATCTGCATGTCCATCTGTGTTCATGTTCAATATGTTCGTCTCTTAGTGCTAAAAGTTGGTGCTTGATTTTGTTGTTTTGAACATCCAGAATTAATTTAGTTGAGGCAGAGAGGCATTTTATGAAAATTTATATAGAGGAAGTATATAGAGAGGTTAATGATTCAGCATAGAAAAGTTATATGAAGTATTTTGAATATATGTTTGGAAGCTTGAATTGATTCTGTGTTGCTTAAGGTTCCTCATGTTTCAGGGCATGTGTCCTTATCTTCTTACTTCTTTGAATGTTGTAGAAAGCAGATTTGCCAATACTAGACTCTGCAGTAACCTTCTTTAGAGTGCTTTTGTCTTTATTTTGCTTACACATCAGTCTCACTAAAAATCAGCATTGTATGCCCTTCCTGTTTCTTCCAACAGTTTTTAGATTTCCTGTCTGCAGGGAGCTAGAACTGTCCTCATATTACATATTGCTAATTTCATTGTTGAAAATTGTGGAATACACACATCCCTTGTTATTAAGAACACATCCCCTGTTATTAAGAACAGATATATTCTTGAAAAGTTATCTGTATATTGAAATTCCGTATAGCAAAACAGGTTTTCATGTAGGTTTCCATTGTATAATTGGTGATTCATCCATACAGAAAGTTTTATCCTAAGATGTAATAAAACTGTATTTCAGAATACAGAAAACCTTCTTCAAACACCTATAAATTCATGGATGTTATTATCTAGTAATGATATTGAAATAAGGCACAGAAACAAAAATAATGATAGTATCTGTACTAGAAAGACTGTCTGTTCAGCATGTGACAGCGAATATGAAGTGGAATCCAGTTTGTTGTTTTATTTTTGCTATTATGTAAGGAAGGGATTCCAAATTTCTTCCTCACCTGTAAGTTATATTAAAGCAAATTTCCATTTCATGAATTTTTGTATAGTGATCGATGGTTGTATAGTTAAGGCATGTCTGACTTGAACTATTTTGGGATGAATCTTATATGACCTGAAAAGAAATTCAGTTTTAGAACTTCCCTCTTTAGAAAATAGATGTAGACATAGTGCATACTATATGCATTCCTTTGTGAGGATATTCTTTCTCTTAGGGGCTTACATGGCACTAGGAGTATAGTCCTGTTGGAGCACACCAGAGCACTGTTTTGAAAAAAATATCAAATTAGTGTTAAAGGAACTGTACAAAAGCTAGCTTATCATCTCAGACAGTGAAAGTTCTCACTGTCAACACAGTTCATTACCAGACTCGATAATTTTTTCAATGCTGTCTTCATATATTAGCTTTTTGTTTATGGTAACTTGCTGATCTTTATCGTGCTGTCTTCTGTCTTTTTTCCAACTGGACCCTTTTAAGGTGTTATTTTGTTGAACATTTCATGACAGGTTTTTTTTGAAATAGATTTATGTGATGTGGCTTTGTGTTATGATTTTATAAACAATAAAGAGTTGTATTGTATAGTCCAAATTTATTAGGTACAGGTATCACTCAGGATTTGGTCAAGGGAGTACAAATTAAAAGCTTGCTAAGATAATGGTTCAAAAATATGAGTGATAAGTAAGAATAGTAAGAATATATTTATTTGGAATTTCCATATGCTGTAGTTGTTGCCTGTTGTGTTCTCTTCAGTTTATTGTATTTTAGAGACTAGCACTTTTTGAGTTATTTGGGTATTAAATAAAATCACTAACATTGGCGAGTCTTTTTTTTTTTTTTTTTTTTTTTTGCGCCGCTGTCTCCCACGTTTGCGAGGTAGCGCAAGGAAACAGACGAAAGAAATGGCCCAACCCACCCCCATACACATGTATATACATACGTCCACACACGCAAATATACATACCTACACAGCTTTCCATGGTTTACCCCAGACGCTTCACATGCCTTGATTCAATCCACTGACAGCACGTCAACCCCGGTAAAGTTTTATGTAAAGGTTTGTTTTAAGAAAAGTAACAAGTATTGATCACGGGCACATCATTTAGGCAGAGTTGGTCTCTTCTCATACTATTAGAGCTAAACTTGAAAAACCATCATATCTCATAGTACTGCATAACCAGGTTTTAAGTGTTTGTAAATTATGAAATTATATCTTTGTCATTGCAGTAGTTTCAAGATGGATTATCAAGTCCCTCGCCAGTCAGACTATGACTGGAAAACAGTTGCTACCACATTTCTCCAGAGCAGAGACTGCTTTTGTAGGTCAACTAGTATTGCATTTAGCTTTCCACATTTCATCCTAAACATCCCATATTCCTAGGATCTGTTGCAGATTACGTTAAGGTATGAATATATTCTGAAAACTTCTGTTCTTTGGCATCCTCCTGTACAATCCTAAGTAGGTAGGGAGGAATGATAGCTATTGAAAGGATGACTATTTTGTCACTACTCAGGGGCATCCACCATTCTAAATCATGTCATGCATAGATGAAAACATCCATGTTCATCTTAATCTTCATCAAAACTGGGGTCATCATATGGGCAACTTGAGGAGCATTTTGGTTGCTGATATCTTGAGTTCATTATTATCGATTACATTGACTTCATCTATTGGCCGATATGAAGTGCATTGGACATTTGGAACATGGCATTAGGTACCAAGATACCAAATTTAAAACAATGGATAACATCATTTATTAGCTTTCTGTTCCTTGCTGCATTATTTTGATATCACATGTAGCCAACAGGCTTATGGAGCAATACCCGGATGATATTATTTGTCTCAGTAAAACCATAGATTAGAATGTACAATGAGATGATATGGTGACAGAGGTTAGTGGAGAGAACTATTTTCACTTATTTATTGACATACTGTAATCTGTGTATAACAGTTTACCTCTCTTTATCAGAAGCACCTGGTAGCTTGCACAGTTGAATTTGAACATGAAATTTGAATGTAGGTCACATTTTTTTGCACCAAATATTGTGCTTCAGCAGACAGGGAATCGTTTGACTGGCTTTAAACAAAGTGTTTTGAATAATGGTCAACCCTCACAGTGGATAGGCATAGATATAACAAGTGGAGTGCCACAAGAATCACGTGTTGCAAGATATCAAAATTCATTGATGATACAAAGTTGAGAGAAGTCTGCAGATGAACTTGAATGTCTACTGCTTCAAACAGACTTAGATTTATGAATTGGTTGTATAAGTGGCAAGTAAATTTTAGTATCGATAAGTACAAAGTTTTACATATCGGTAGTGAAAATGAAAAGGTGAGTTACAGTATGAACTCTGTTGAACTGCAAAGGGAAAAAAGGATAAAAGAAATTGGGTGTAATAATCTCTGGTGACCTAAAACCAAGTAAGCAGTGCACTGAAGAAGCGACAGTGAACAAAATTCTTGATTTCTAAGGTAGGGCTTTTGAATTTAAGTCAAGGGAAATCATCTTTACAATTCATTGGTTCATCCACACCTTGCATATTGTGTTCAGTTTAGATCATGCTACCTAAAAAAGACATAAACAGAATAGAGAGAGCACAGCATTGAGGTACCAAGATGATTCCTGGACAGAGGAACAAACTCTACAAGATGAAATTTAATGACTTGAATCTCTTTAGCTTAGAAAAGATAAGGTTAACAGGTGATCCAGTTTTAAGTTTAGATATTTAAAATGATCAAAGGCTTTGATAATCGTGATCTTTCAAGTTACTTATGACTTCATCCAGCTAATTTTTACTTGTAGTAGTGGAAACAGACTGGTGGGCGGACATTTTACCTCGGATGAGGCGAAGTACTTTTATTCAAACAAATTGTTAACATATGTAATGAATTGCCAATTAGAATGGTTGAAAGCAGTACTGTAGGTACATTTAGAAATAGACTTGATAAATACTTTGCTTTACGTCCATGACGTTCATTATTTGTGCCTCCAAAGTCATAATGAGAATTTTCAGGATATTCTCTTTGAATTACCTGGTTGCTGTCAAACTTTTACCACACAAATCTGTGAGTTTCCGATGTCTTTCGCTATCACAAACAGCCTTGAAAGACCCAGTGATCTTTTGCTGTTTGAATTCCTTTGTATCTCTGCATACAGGCTGATTACTTGGTCAAGTGCATGATCCCATGGCACTAGGACAAGCTTCTTCACAACTCATTCACTTGTTTGCTATGGATTGTGAGTCTCGCCTGCCACACTGACCAACATAGTGAGCATTTCAACTCGAGAAAGACAGAGGTAGATACCTTTTCACTGTCTGATCATTGTTATTGAAGTGGTAGGATGCATCTTCATAGCTCAAGCTTTATAAGAGGACAGAGCTGAGGTAATGCAGTGGTGATTTGCCATTGGCAGGAATGTTTTGGAGGGATGCTCAAAAGGGATGCCTTGTGATATATTTGGAGAATTTTTATACATATTGGCTCTGGTTTGGAATACATGACAGTTAGCAGACCATTCATAATGCATCCAAGATAAAGGATGTAATGAAGTGAACATTGCAAAACTTTTGGAAATCTCATGTGTATTCATTTATCAGTGCACCATTTCAACAGGAATGCCATCTGATTGCATGGGTTTTGCTGGTCATAAGGAGATTTGCTGTGTTCAAATGCATGAAATATTTTTCTTTATTACTGTTGTGTGTAAATTCATCATAAATATTTTTACTTTGTATACTTCTAAAGATTACACTTTTTGTATAAATTTTTGCTAAGTTATTTATGCTTAGATTTTTTTCTTATCTGTGTGTGATTTGCTATGCTAAGTGTGGCTTTTGACCTTTGTACATGTTTTTGGGTCACGTAACAAGATGAGTCTTCAAGAGAAACAGGCAGTGGTGCTGCACGTAATGACTGTTCTTGGAGACCATCTGGCTGATCTTAATGGTCTTCATTTCGACAGGGTTGTGCAGGTTGTTTATTGTGTTTTGCTAAAAGATAAAAAATTCTGAATACATTGCCATATTTTATGTTGATAACCCATGTTATCTTTGGTGGTTGTATAATTAAAAAATTTATTCAGATTTATTCCTTTTTGTGTATTTGGATGTTACTTTAGAAAACCTTTCGATGGTGTACAACAGGATAAAGTTGAAAAGATGGTGATGGATGCGAGAAGACAGCATGAATCAGTTCTCTTTAGACTGAATTCCCTGAAGGCTGAGCTAGATCGTCTGGCTGTAGCTAGAAAAGCCATCGTTTCATCATGTGAATCAATAAGTGTGGCTGAACAGCAGCGCTGCATCCTTGGAGTGATCAAGGCACTGAAAGAAGAGCTGAAATTTCTTTCTGAACTCAAGAAGAAAGTGGATCCTGAGGTGTCCAATGTCTTGCTTAATGTTGTGAATGCTATAAATCAAATTTATGTTACATACGAATGAAACAAATACCATACAATGGATGTGTATGAATGTGGATTATGGGAGTGACCATTAATAATTGATATCTACAGGAATGTTCATTAGAGCTGGATGTTGCTAGTCACCACAGAGAAGTGGTTGGGAAACTCAAGTTACTACAAGAGGAACTGGCAAAGATGTTGAAAGGGTTACAGGACCTTTCATGGGAGGTACTCCCTCAAGATCATGGCTGTCAGTGTGACAGTTATCAAAAGCTTTCTCCTTTTTCCCATGTTTCCTCACCCTTATACCTATCATCATCATCAGCGGCAGCAAGTATCAGACTTGAATTTTCCATCCTGGCTACACTAAACCTGAACTCATTAGTGATAGCACTGAAGTTAGTGTGTGCAGTGAAGTCACAGGCATTGATGTTACAATGTGCTATGATGTCATGACCAGCTTAGAATCTAGATATATGTGAAATTCCTAACAAGCCTGTCATTATTTGATAACTAACAGTTTTGCAATGCATTTTTGAACAGTATGAAAATGATAACTAACTGTGTTGTTGGTAGCTGTTTATTGGAAACTAAAATGATGACTGTCCTTGCCCTGTAATGGTGAAACATAGTAATATGCAGAGCTGAGCATTGTTCTCACAGAAGATTCCAGCATGATTTAACTTTTGTAAGGTAATAACAATTTGAGCACAATTGTTTTTTCCATTTCTTCATATGTGATGAATTCAGTTAGTGTAGTGGAACTTGATGTGGAATAAACAAGACCTACATACTAATTTAGAGGAGCATGATTTGAAGTTACATTTCTTTGAGGGCTATGTCCATGTATATGAATTGTAATAGGTTGATGTGACCATTTATTCAAGTATTTCATGTTTACAAGAAGACTGACACATTTGGGAAAGGTTGTGTGGTAGCACAAATCTTGTTTGATGTTAGGAGACTGTTCTGAATGTTTCTGTGGTTGAACTCTATATTTTGTCTGTGTTTTGCTCAGGTGGCTTGAGTGAGTTTCTAAAGGGAATGGGCACCAGATATATAGATTGATAGTTTAGCTAAGGTTTTCAAGCTTGTACGAAGGCTCTTTACATTGTGATAAGGATATTCAACCCCTTGAGGTCATGTAGACAAGGAAAAAGATCTGGAAAGAGCTCTACAAATCTCTTTTGTGGGACTTGCTTGAATAGTATAAGCTGTCATTCTTGCTGTGTTCTTTTATGAACTTAAACTTTCACAATCAGCTTGGATGACACTCACTGTAGTGAAATTTAATGAGTAATTAGTGTTTTACAGGTGATATGGCATTTTGCAAGTTTGAGAAATGATCTAAGTTGGCTACAAACCTACTAGTTATAAGTTTATGTGCCTAATCAGGGTATACAGATACAGTGAGTAAGAGTTATTTATGTTGATAGTTTTCTCACATTTTTTGCCATTACCCATTTAGATAGGTAGCACCAGGAGCAGATGAAGAGTGGCCTCATTTGCTCATCCACTCTCTAGCTACCATGTATGATACACTTAAACCAAAACCTATCTACAGCCGAGCCTCATATACCTTTCTTTGGTTTCCCTTGACCTCTTCACGTGTCTTAGTTCAACCGACCTCTTCACGTGTCTTAGTTCAGCCTATCGACAGCTTTTTTCCTCCCCGTATACCACATTGCTCCATCAAGCTGTATTCTGTGCATGTTTCACACTCTTCTAAACATTCAGGTCAGTCACATAAAACTCCTTTAACTCCATCCTTACATTTCATTCTTAGTCTCCATCTTCTCCCACCCCCTTTTTTTTACTTAGACATATACATACCCTCTCAGTTAACCTCTCCTCATTCATCATCATCTTTTGTCCAAACCATTTCAGCATGCACTTTTCGTCTTTCATAAACACACTCTTTCCCTACTGCACCTATATCTTACCTTCTAATTTCTTACTTGAACTCTCCTCGTACCACATATTGGCCCATAGTATTTAATTTCCTATGTATCCACCTTCAGTTCTTTTTTATTTAGGGTCCATGCCTTGTATTGATGCAAAACCTTCGGGACTACTTCCTCTAGCAGACAGTGACCTCTCTTTCTGCATACTCCTCGTTGCCCCCTTGACTTGAGGTTTGAAATCCAATTTATTTTCCTGTGGCCCTTGGTACAGTGTATATCACCTGATACTCTATTTGAAAGAATATTTTGTTCAAATATAGTAAAAGTTACAAAACAGAAACATAAATTCACTGTGCTGTTGCATGGTGCAACAAAGTAGAAGTGATGTTTCTATGTATTTTTGGTTAATTAATGCAGTTATTGTTAATCGTTATTCTGGTCTTCAACCTGTATTCTTATTGAATGCATTGGTAAGTTCTTCATTGATGTAATTTGGATTATTTTCATTATCAAAATTTGACTCTCTTACATGGGTCAGTTCAACACCTTGGTTTCATTTGCTTTTTTGGTCACTTTGGCAAAAACTTGTACAAAAACATTGACAAAATATATATGAATTGAGCCAAAGTTAGAATTATTGAGATTTAAATCAGCGGGTTTGGAGTGTAGCTGTATGAAGAGAACAGTTTTGAGGTACTTCTTGGAAAGAATAGAATAGTTTCTGATGTAACAAGTAGACAAAATTTTTTTTAAAAGAATATGTTGAGTGGGAGATGTATAAAAGAAAGAGACAGGAGGTCAAGAGAAAGGTGCAAGAGGTGAAAAAAAGGGCAAATGAGAGTTGGGGTGAGAGAGTATCATTAAATTTTAGGGAGAATAAAAAGGTGTTCTGGAAGGAGGTAAATAAAGTGCGTAAGACAAGGGAGCAAATGGGAACTTCAGTGAAGGGCGCAAATGGGGAGGTGATAACAAGTAGTGGTGATGTGAGAAGGAGATGGAGTGAGTATTTTGAAGGTTTGTTGAATGTGTTTGATGATAGAGTGGCAGATATAGGGTGTTTTGGTCGAGGTGGTGTGCAAAGTGAGAGGGTTGGGGAAAATGATTTGGTAAACAGAGAAGAGGTAGTGAAAGCTTTGCGGAAGATGAAAGCCGGCAAGGCAGCAGGTTTGGATGGTATTGCAGTGGAATTTATTAAAAAAGGGGGTGACTGTATTGTTGACTGGTTGGTAAGGTTATTTAATGTATGTATGACGCATGGTGAGGTGCCTGAGGATTGGCGGAATGCGTGCATAGTGCCATTGTACAAAGGCAAAGGGGATAAGAGTGAATGCTCAAATTACAGAGGTATAAGTTTGTTGTGTATTCCTGGTAAATTATATGGGAGGGTATTGATTGAGAGGGTGAAGGCATGTACAGAGCATCAGATTGGGGAAGAGCAGTGTGGTTTCAGAAGTGGTAGAGGATGTGTGGATCAGGTGTTTGCTTTGAAGAATGTATGTGAGAAATACTTAGAAAAGCAAATGGATTTGTATGTAGCATTTATGGATCTGGAGAAGGCATATGATAGAGTTGATAGAGATGCTCTGTGGAAGGTATTAAGAATATATGGTGTGGGAGGAAAGTTGTTAGAAGCAGTGAAAAGTTTTTATCGAGGATGTAAGGCATGTGTACGTGTAGGAAGAGAGGAAAGTGATTGGTTCTCAGTGAATGTAGGTTTGCGGCAGGGGTGTGTGATGTCTCCATGGTTGTTTAATTTGTTTATGGATGGGGTTGTTAGGGAGGTGAATGCAAGAGTTTTGGAAAGAGGGGCAAGTATGAAGTCTGTTGGGGATGAGAGAGCTTGGGAAGTGAGTCAGTTGTTGTTCGCTGATGATACAGCGCTGGTGGCTGATTCATGTGAGAAACTGCAGAAGCTGGTGACTGAGTTTGGTAAAGTGTGTGGAAGAAGAAAGTTAAGAGTAAATGTGAATAAGAGCAAGGTTATTAGGTACAGTAGGGTTGAGGGTCAAGTCAATTGGGAGGTGAGTTTGAATGGAGAAAAACTGGAGGAAGTGAAGTGTTTTAGATATCTGGGAGTGGATCTGGCAGCGGATGGAACCATGGAAGCGGAAGTGGATCATAGGGTGGGGGAAGGGGCGAAAATTCTGGGGGCCTTGAAGAATGTGTGGAAGTCGAGAACATTATCTCGGAAAGCAAAAATGGGTATGTTTGAAGGAATAGTGGTTCCAACAATGTTGTATGGTTGCGAGGCGTGGGCTATGGATAGAGTTGTGCGCAGGAGGATGGATGTGCTGGAAATGAGATGTTTGAGGACAATGTGTGGTGTGAGGTGGTTTGATCGAGTGAGTAACGTAAGGGTAAGAGAGATGTGTGGAAATAAAAAGAGCGTGGTTGAGAGAGCAGAAGAGGGTGTTTTGAAGTGGTTTGGGCACATGGAGAGAATGAGTGAGGAAAGATTGACCAAGAGGATATATGTGTCGGAGGTGGAGGGAACGAGGAGAAGAGGGAGACCAAATTGGAGGTGGAAAGATGGAGTGAAAAAGATTTTGTGTGATCGGGGCCTGAACATGCAGGAGGGTGAAAGGAGGGCAAGGAATAGAGTGAATTGGAGCGATGTGGTATACCGGGGTTGACGTGCTGTCAGTGGATTGAATCAGGGCATGTGAAGCGTCTGGGGTAAACCATGGAAAGCTGTGTAGGTATGTATATTTGCGTGTGTGGACGTATGTATATACATGTGTATGGGGGGGGTTGGGCCATTTCTTTCGTCTGTTTCCTTGCGCTACCTCGCAAACGCGGGAGACAGCGACAAAGTATAAAAAAAAAAAAAAAAAAAAAAAAAAAAATGTTGAAGATTATGTGTTAGAGGGTGTTGGAATTTTGGATGGGGATGTCATGTTGATATTCTAAGATGGTGTGCATTGGAAGCATGTTGTGTGGGAAAGTGGAGTTGTGAGAGGAGACAGTCTCACTTGAATTATCTTGGTGGACATGAAAAATTCACTTGAATTATCTTAGTAGTCATGAAAAATTAGAGAATGGTTGTATTAGTATTAAAGTCTTTGTTCACCCTAGCACAGTAGATTGAAGTCAGGGATTTTTATTGGTGCATTGATTGGCTGTATGCACTTAATTCAGTCGCTGTTAATTGGAATGGTAATAGTTGGTAGGCAGCCACTGACTAGGGTGGAAGAATTCTGGTACTACTTCCCAGGTTATCAGGAGGATCAGTGATGGCTGTGAGCCAGCACTTCAGTGGTTGTGAGTTGTTCTCTTTTGATCTAGGTAACTGTCTTTTTCCAGTGCCTTACTTACATGACTTGGGCATTCTGTCCACAGACATACAATCTTGTCTCACATAACACTTAACACTTAACTTGCACAACTCTTTGTAACTAGATTTTCATGTGGAGAGTGCAATGTGCTACCCCTGCCTTTTGGCAAAATGGTAGAAGCAATAGATAGAAGTAGTAGGTAGGAACATTAGTGAGGAGCATTTGGTAGAAACATCAGGTAGAAGCAATAAATAGTTAGATAAGCTGGAAACTCTCAGCTTTCTTCTTTCACACACTTTACTAAACTCAGTCACTAGCTTCTGCAGTTTCTCACATGAATCATCCGCCAGCGCTGTATCATCAGCAAACAACAACTGACACTTCCCAAGCTCTCTCATCCACAACAGACTGCACACTTGCCCCTCTTTCCAAAACTCTTGCATTCACCTCCCTAACAGCCCCATCCATAAACAAATTAAACAACCATGGAGACATCACACACCTCTGCCGCAAACCTACATTCACTGAGAACCAATCACTTTCCTCTCTTCCTACACATACACATGCCTTACATCCTCGATAAAAACTTTTCACTGCTTCTAACAACTTGCCTCCCACACCATATATTCTTAATACCTTCCTTAGAGCATCTCTGTCAACTCTATCATATGCCTTCTCCAGATCCATAAATGCTACATACAAATCCATTTGCTTTTCTAAGTATTTCTCACATACATTCTTCAAAGCAAACACCTGATCCACATATCCTCTACCACTTCTGAAACCACACTGCTCTTCCCCAATCTGATGCTCTGTACATGCCTTCACCCTCTCAATCAATACCCTCCCATATAATTTCCCAGAAATACTCAACAAACTTATACCTCTGTAATTTGAGCACTCACTTTTATCCCCTTTGCCTTTGTACGATGGCACTCTGCAAGCATTCTGCCAATCCCCTGGCACTCACCATGAGTCATACATACATTAAATAACCTTACCAACCAGTCAACAATACGGTCACCCCCTTTTTTTGATAAATTCCACTGCAATACCATCCCAACCCGCTGCCTTGCCAGCTGTCATCTTCTGCAAAGCTTTTACTACCTCTTCTCTGTGAATAAGTAAATGTGAATAAGAGCAAGGTTATTAGGTACAGTAGGGTTGAGGGACAAGTCAATTGGGAGGTAAGTTTGAATGGAGAAAAACTGGAGGAAGTGAAGTGTTTTAGATATCTGGGAGTGGTTTGGCAGTGGATGGAACCATGGAAGTGAAAGCGAATCATAGGGTGGGTGAGGGGGCGAAAGTTCTAGGAGCGTTGAAGAATGTGTGGAAGTCGAGAACGTTATCTTGGAAAGCAAAAATGGGTATGTTTGAAGGAATAGTGGTTCCAACAATGTTATATGGTTATGAGGCATGGGCTATAGATAGAGTTGTGCAGAGGAGGGTAGATGTGTTGGAAATGAGATGTTTGAGGGCAATATGTGGTGTAAGGTGGTTTGATCGAGTAAATGATAATAGGGTAAGAGAGATGTGTGGTACTAAAATGAGTCCACACACGCAGATATACATACCTATACATTTCAACGTATACACATATATACACACACAGACATATACATATATACACATGTATATAATTCATACTGCCTGCCTTTATTCATTCCCATCACCACCCCGCCACACATGAAAAAACAACCCCCTCCCCCCACCATGTGCGCGAGGTAGCGCTAGGAAAAGACAACAATGGCCATATTCGCTCACACTCAGTCTCTAGCTGTCATGCATAATGCACCAAAACCACAGCTCCCTTTCCACATCCAGGCCCCACAGAACTTTCCATGGTGTACCCCAGACGCTTCACACACCCTGGTTTAATCCATTGACACCACGTCGACCCTGGCATACCACATCATTCCAATTCACTCTATTCCTTGAGTGCCTTTCACCCTCCTGCATGTTCAGGCCCCGATCACTCAAAATCTTTTTCACTCCATCTTTCCACCTGCAATTTGGTCTCCCACTTCTCCTCATTCCCTCCTCATTACCTGGAGTAAAACGAAGTTATTTCTTATCATTGTTACTGTGTATAAAGTAAATAGAATTAGATTGTTTTAAGAGGAAGAATATAATGTGAGAATGCTGGAAGTTAGCAAGCCATTGATTTTTTTTAAGACACTAACAAGTGTGCTGGAAATGAGATGTTTGAGGACAATGTGTGGTGTGAGGTGGTTTGATCGAGTAAGTAACGTAAGGGTAAGAGAGATGTGTGGAAATAAAAAGAGCGTGGTTGAGAGAGCAGAAGAGGGTGTTTTGAAATGGTTTGGGCACATGGAGAGAATGAGTGAGGAAAGATTGACCAAGAGGATATATGTGTCGGAGGTGGAGGGAACGAGGAGAAGAGGGAGACCAAATTGGAGGTGGAAAGATGGAGTGAAAAGGATTTTGTGTGATCGGGGCCTGAACATGCAGGAGGGTGAAAGGAGGGCAAGGAATAGAGTGAATTGGAGCGATGTGGTATACAGGGGTTGACGTGCTGTCAGTGGATTGAATCAAGGCATGTGAAGCGTCCGGGGTAAACCATGGAAAGCTGTGTAGGTATGTATATTTGCGTGTGTGGACGTGTGTATGTACATGTGTATGGGGGGGGTTGGGCCATTTCTTTCGTCTGTTTCCTTGCGCTACCTCGCAAACGCGGGAGACAGCGACAAAGTATAAAAAAAAAAAAAAAAAAAAAAAAAAACAAGTATTCTATATAACTTTGTGCAGTTGTATAGGAATATTGGGTGTGTCAAAGATATGATGGTGTAAAGGATATGTAACTTAGCTTCAGAATGCACAGTCAGTTAGAATGGTGGGTTATAGACTGATGTACCAGAACTAGAAATGGATTTCTGAAACTTCAGGGAAATTAATGAGATCAAAATGTAAACACCTGATGAATTAGGTGTGTTGTGCCGTGTATTTTGTAAGTGAAAACTTGCCCTGTAGCAATTGAATGTAAACAAGTAAGACTGATTATATGAGAGGAGGATGTAGGTTCAAACAAATGTTGTCAGGAAGGAGGAAGAAATTAGTAATGAAATCATTGTCAGTAATTTAGAAGAATGTCTGTTATCTGTGTAAGAGAATTTATCATTGATGTTGAACATCAGTTTAACATAACTATTGTTTATGTAAAAGGTATATGTAGGTTTGGTTCTTACCACTTAAGGTATTAGTGTCATTGGTTATCAAGCAGATTAACTGCCAGTGAAACCTGGGCAGTGGACTGAAGTTCTCTGTTAAGTGATGTAATGATGATCCTTGAGCATTTTTCACGTACGAGTAGAAAATATGCAACTAATTAATGAAAACGTATTTATCATTATCTTCCAATAGGGATATATTGGCATGGCTTTCTGTTACATTGACAGACAGTGAGGTGCTTCATTTTTATTTTGCACATCCTTTCTGTTTGATTTGTATTAGATTGAATAATCATAGTGCTCATCCTTGTTGACAGTGAACTCATTTTGTTTTATTGGTATTTATATACTGAATAGGACCATTTTGTTGATTTTTTCACACTTGATTCCTGTTTCCTGTGCAAGTGAGGTAGGCCCAGGAACAGATGAAGAAAGGGAAAAACTATCCTGGTGGGAATATGTAGATATTGTGTTGAGTAAATTTCTGTAATTACTTGCTTGAATAATGGTCTCTTGAATTTCAGACTGCAGTAGTACATGACTTGGTTATCTCAGCTAATCCTGACATGCCACCTTTCTCCTTAGTCCTGTTACGTAAATTCCTACGTGAAGCTGGTTGGCCTGTATACTCAGTCAATCACCTTCATTCCTCAGTAGTAGAGGTAAGATATTGTAAATTGCTTCTGCTTTACATGGTAGGATTGTTACAACTTGATTCTTAATAATTTCCTGAAGTTTACATCAAAGTGGAAAATATAGATATACTTTTAAGTGCATCATTGCACTAGATTTGCCTTCTGCATGTGACCTGTTAAGGGTGAGGAACTACAGGCTAAGAAGCAGTGTGAGTTCACAAGTTATTGAGGCTCTTTTGCTGTGGCCATCATCTTGAGGGAGTTCTTGGAGGGAACAGGCATCAAGAGATATAGATAAATAGATAGAATTAATAGAGTAGAATGACTAAATTATATGAATGAAATGTGATGAATGATGTAATTGGGCTTTTTACTTGCTTCAGGTCAGTGACTTCTTGCAAAGATGTTTCACAGACCAGCCTTTAGGAGATCGTAATAAACATAAGTTGGCATTTACCTTACACTGGAAAGATGTCCCAGCCCCAAATCTAATGGTAAGTCATCATTTTCATTGTTATGTCATGAAAAGATTTAAAACAAACTTTGTGTAGAAGTATATTCAAAGATTTATATCAGACTTCACAAAGAAGTATATTCAGAATTAAAAAGTGTCTTGTGCAGTAAAGGGAAGCAGCATGCATTCAGTTTTTTTTTTTTTTTTTTTTTTTCTTTGAAGAACCTGGCTAAAGTTAACATCTGCTTAATTTTATTTGATTTGGTGTAGATGGTTCATACGATAAAGCCACAAGATGTTTTACTGAAGCCTTAACTTTGTACAGTGCACTGAATTGATATCAGGATTAGGTTCAAAATACATCTTGGCATTAACCAGATGGATTTGAGGTGGTCTTGAAGAGTTATGGAAAGCATTATGTTGTGATTTAAGTTAAGTTAGCATGGGTCTGCTGATAATTAAGTTGATATTAAAAGGCCTTTTTAATGTATCATTTCAACATAGAAGTTTGTTTTTAGTACCTGCCTTTGTAATTGTGTGTTTTGTTTTTCGTTCAGGGTTACTAACCCCCTCATTACCATGTGAAAGAAATAGTTAAGTGTATAGTATTTACAATAGTGATGAATGAATTGTTTGTTTTGACAGTCAGTCTGGGACAATGAGAAATCAAGAGTAGAGCATGTCAGATAAACCTTTCTCAAAAATAGTTTTTCTTCATAGGTTACACTATGACAGCAGTGGAAGCTGTCAGTTGCTGATGAAGCAACATGATAGGGGTTTGTCATATACCACAGTACCATGTGGGAGATTAGGGTCATATCTCAGCCTAAAAGCAGTTCCAAGAATATGACACCATCATTCTGATAAAGAGTAACCCTGAGCTTCTTTATTTATGTTGTTACCTCATCCACCTTTCTTTGTAAGATGTTAGGATCACAACTGCAGCCTCGCTTCTCTCAGATGTGGATAGTCCAGCATTAGATATCCCAAGTAGTGTGTATTGTGAATGTATTTCAGATTTAAGTGTGTCAGAATTATTTGTTCTTTATTGTGTAATAATCGTCTGCTACTTTCTGTACTCATGGTGAGTCAACTGTTACCTTCCCATGAATTATGAGAAATTATGAAGGAGTGAAAATGATTATGAGCGATTAGGACCTGGACATGCAGGAGGGTGAGAGGTATGCAAGGAATAGAGTGAATTGGAATGATATAGTATACCGGGATCAACATGCTGTCAATGGACTGAACCAGGGCATGTAAAACATCTGGGATAAACCATGGAAAGGTCTGTGGGTCCTGGTTGTGGATAAGGAGCTGTGGTTTCGGTGCATTACACATGACAGCTAGAGACCAAGTGTGAACTAATGTGGCCTTTTTTGTTTGTTTTTATGGACTGTGTTTCCACCCATTTTTATTTCATGAAATGCCCTTTTAGATAAATCTTTTACCATAAGCCATTGGATTATCCAAGGGAACACTTTAGTTATTATGCCGGTCACACATGATACATGCAAAACATGTAACTAGGTAGGAGCATTAGATAAAAACATTAGGTAGAAGTAGTAGTTAGGAACATTAGGCTGGAGCATTAGGTAGAAGCAGTCCATAGGAACATTATGTACAAGCTTCTGCAAACACTGTGCTAGACTTGCTCTCTGCCAATGACCTGTTAAGGGTGATGCACTAAAGGCCAAGAAACAGCATAAGAGTTCACTGGTTATGTAAGCTCTATTGCTGTGCCGCACCCTTGAGGGAGTTCCTGTCGGTAAGTCAGGTGTCTTGAAGGGGAGTGTGAATGATCTATATTAGACCTTATCATGATTATCACTTGCTAAGTAATCCCAGCTACTTCTTATCTCTGACTTTGTGATGTTGAAATTCACTTGCCTAGTTGCCACATCATTTACATGTTTTAAGATAAGGTCAGGAAGATCCGAGCTCTGGTTATTGCTCAGTTTATTGTGATACCTACATTGCTTGGTTGGCACTCTCACAGGTAGGTGGTGATTGGCAGTCATTGACCAGGGAGTGACTACCATGTGGTATGGGAGGGCTTTTAACAGTAGCATAGTGAGCTGGCACTATAGTGGCTTTCAGTTACCTCTCCGTAGCCTAGGTAGATGTCTTTTTCTTTTGCTTCCCATACATATTGGCTGCTGGCATTTAGTCTGCACACTCGCACACTATCCAGCATGCACATAAAGGTCAGTGTAACTTGCACACTTTTTTCTAGAATTTTTTATTAACTCTCAACTTCCTTGTGGTGAGTGCTACATGCAAACACTTTTTTTTTTTCAATTGTGTGGATTTGAATAGGTTGCATTTGTCCAGCTGGAAGCTCATGTGCTAATCTGATTGTATGGAGGTAGTGATGATGATAAGAGACAAACAAAAGGGAGGAAATGGAGGGGATTTTAAAGTTATGGATTGCAGTGATGAGTAATCAGTAAATGAATGCTTTCATTGTTTTGTTGAAGAAAAGTTTTTGCTGGAAAAGAGAAAGATTAGAGGAGACGAGACAGAACCCTGAGTACAGTCCTCCCATTGATAAGGGAAGAATGAGGTGTTAAACCATCAACAATTATGGGGTAAACTTCGCAGGAAGACTGAGAAGAATTGTGAGTGAGGAAAGTCAGAGAAGGGAACATAGAAATCAGACCCCAACACCAAACCCTGTCAGAAGCTTTTGGCAAGGGCTTCAACATGGTATTTCTGAAGCTTTTAACACAAGCACATGGAGTTCGCAGTTATTGGGCTTTGTATCTTCATCTTTTCCTTACACTACTTTGCTTACAGTATATGGTGAACTTGTCTGATAGAAAGCATATTGATATTCTTGGTAGTAATGTTTTATATTTTCACGTTTGTTACAGAGGTATGGCTTAGTAGGTGATTGCAGCATTGAGTACATCTTTCATGCTTCTTTCCATAATACTTTATAGTAGCATTTTTGTAGATAATAAATCTTACCTTGTAGTATCTCCAACATGGTGTAGGTTATGTTAGAAATCTAGCTTTTTTTTTTTTTCAATGAATATGGTATTAGAAGAACAGTGAAACTATTAGTATTAGTGAAGTGAGTAAAAATCTGAGATGTTATGAATTTCAGAAAGAAACATGTAATCAAAATATGTCATGATAAGGTGGTATTATGCTGTATAACATCTGTTTAGAATTTGTATTTATGTATTTATAGAAAATATGTCAGGAAAATAGGGGGTTAAGTTGGCATAAGAGGAGATAGTGGTACAGAGGAAGAACAAATGGAGGAAAATATTTGGAGTGAGAAGCAGGCAAGAATGTTGGATCATAGAAAGCTTTTGCTGAAAAAGAAGTTATTATTCAGATAATGAGATTATTTTTACATAGTAACATAGGGGCATTATAAATATGAAGTTCTTGATGATGAACATAGAAGCATTATAAGTATTTAGTTGTGAATAATGAACAGTATCTTTTGGGATGTAGAATGCTTACATATCATTTCCAAACAAGGTGGTTTAAGAGATTGTTGTTGGTTTGACATACATCAGTGAAAGAAATATTTGTTGATAGTTCATTTAGTCATAGCAAATGCAGAAGTGTATTATATCTGTTGGCAAATGACAGTTCTTCATTGTAAAGAGATATGCCTTGTCTAAGAATTTTTGGGAGGTAGCAAAGGCATCTTTTTCACTGGAAAATATTAGGTTTTAATTGATTTATATAAACTGAGAGAATTTGGTTTGCTGGTGGTTTTTTTATTTGAATTATTACTGGCAGTAGGTAGTAGTTGGTAGGCAGTACTACCCACCTGAGTATTGGGAGGGTTAGTGACAGCTGTGTATTAAGCCAGCACTTTAGTGTTTGTCACGTTGTACTCCTCTGACCCAGGTAGCTGCCTTACCTTTCTGCTGCACCCATAAATGAGCTACTGGTATGCTGTCCACAAACATAGTCGCTCCTCATCACACATACCACTTGACAACACTTAACTCACACAGCCCGTTCTTCATAACTCAAGATTTTCCTTTGATGAGAACTTTGTGCAAACCCTTCCTTTTGGCAAAGTTGTAGGAGAATAGATAGAAGCAGTAGGTAGGAACATTTGATAGGACTTTCTGGAAACACTGCACTAGACTTGCCTTCTGCCAGTGACCTTAAGGGTGAGGCACTAAAGGCTAAGTGGCACTGGAGTTAAATAGTTATGGAGAGAGTATTAATATGCCCACCCCCATGAGGAAGTTCCAGAAGGGAACTGGTGTCAGATAGATAGATATATTATTAGTTGCATAGATAGTTATTTTGAAAGGATATTATTATAATGTAATTATTATTCTAGAACTATTTGTCTGAATACGTGTGCTTATCATTAATAGGCGTAATCACTATTTAGTATCAACATATATGCTAGACATAGTTAATTATAAAAGATAACATGTGTTTGATATACTTATATGTCTGATTTCTGTCTTCCTTTTTATAATGTAATTATCCAGTGATATACAACTAAGATTATTGTTATTTCAGGTAAATCCCCTTCGGCAAACCCAAATATCAGGTGAGGCCAACATAATCCGCTATATATCCCGTCTTTTTCCTCTGTCGTCTCCTTACAACTATGAAGCCAGTGGAACCTTCACAGCAATCACAGAAACAGACCAATTGCTTGATCAGCTAATGAAGCAGCTAGCAAATGGAAATAACAAAGAGAGACAGGCAATGCTAAGGCAATTAAATGGAAGGTATTGCACAAGTAGACTTTTCTCCACCATCCTTACCTTAACTTTACTGAAACACGGCACTGTATTAGATCTATACCTGACTTTTCAATGTGTCATTTTCTCTCCTGGGTTATATTTTTGAAGGCAAGAAATGCTTTCTTGAGCTTCCCTATAACAGGGAAGGGTCTCCCACATTCCATAATTCCTTTAACATTATTCCTGGTGCTCTTGACTTTAGGATCAATTCAAGTTTTTTTTTATTTGTAAATTCAGAGAGTTACTTTACTGTTATGAAACACTTTATAGTAATATCTGTGGTATGTAGCCAACTATATTGTATTTTTATTTCAATCAGAGATGATTTTTTAGCATTCAGAGGTGCAAACATACGTTAAACTGGGATTTGTAAATGTTTGTGAAATTTTTGTAGTGATCATATAACTCCAGGGCTCCTATTTAGATCCTTTTTTCTGAAGGCTGCATGACAATTGGTAGCAGGGAAAAGACGGACTCCTTTGAAGTGAGTTCTCAGTGAGATTTGTACTCCTATGCGACTAGATTGTACACTTTGTCCATTTATGTTGACGTAACCTCTTCAAAGATAACCATCTGTTATGGTGTAACACCATGCAGGTAGAGTTTGCTTAACCCTAAATGCAGTCAAAAGTTCAGTGATGTTGTAGAGAGAGAGGGAGGGAGAATATGATGAAATTTTTGTTTATATGAATTCTAATCAAGAAAGGTTATTATTAGAGAAATAGGCTATGTAATGTGGTTACTGAGAAAAGTTAAAGACAGAAACAATTAGGTGGACTTTTAACCCATAACTCCTCAATTAGGTCACCTCTCCAACCTTGTAAATATGTTTTTCAAGTTTCAAAAACTTGTTTAAGCTTACTGTTTTGAAGATATGTATAAATGAAGAAAATTTAAGCTTACAGATTTGAAGATATGTATAAATGAAGAAAATAACTGAAGAAATATATTTTGTCTGCTCTTATCACTCTGTTAGTTTGTAGAAGTTTTGTAGGCATTTCAGCTCTATGTAGTAAAAGGTACGGTAGTGATGTCTGAATATTAAGTGATTTGTCACTTTGTATGTTTTATTGTTTTCATATTCTCCAAAGAAATGTATTATTATTGATATTATTATATGTTTATGAATGGGGTTGTTAGGGAGGTGAATGCAAGAGTTTTGGAGAGAGTGGTAAGTATGCAGTCTGTTATGGAGGAGAGGGTTTAGGAAATGAGTCGGTTGTTGTTCGCTGATGTTACAGTGCTGGTGGCTGATTCGGGTGAGAAACTACAGAAGCGGGTGACTGAGTTTGGTAGTGTGTGTGAAAGAAGAAAGCTGAGAGTAAATGTGAATAAGAGCAAGGTTATTAGGTTGAGTAGGGTTGAGGGAGAAGTCATTTGGGAGGTAAGTTTGAATGGAGAAAAGCTGGAGGAAGTGAAGTGTTTTGATATCTGGGAGCGAATTTGACAGTGGATGGAACCATGGAAGCGGAAGTGAGTCACAGGATGGGGGAGGGGGCGAAGGTTCTGGGAGCATTGAAGAATGTGTGGGAGGGAGAACGTTACTCGGAGAGCAAAAAATGGGTATGTTTGAAGGAATAGTGGTTCCAACTATGTTATATAGTTGCGAGGCATTGGCTATAGATAGAGGTGTGCGGAGGAGGGTGGATATGTTGGAAATGAGATGTTTGAGGACAGTACGTGGTGTGAGGTGGTTTGATCGAGGAATTAATGAAAGGGTAAAAGAGATGTGTGGTAATAAAGAGAGTGTGGTTGAGAGAGCAGAAGAGGATGCATTGAAATGGTTTGGTCACATGAAGAGAATGAGTGAGGAAAGATTGACAAAGGATATATGTGTCAAGAGATGGAGGGGACGAGAAGCGGGAGACCAAATTCTAGGTGGAAGGATAGAGTGAAAGAGATTTGAGTGATTGGGGCCTGAATAAACAGGAGGGTGGAAGGCATGCAAGGAATAGAGTGAATTGGAACGATATGGTATACCAGGGTCGATGTGCTGTCAATGGATTGAACCAGGGCATGTGAAGTTTTGTGGGGCCTGGATGTGGAAAGGGAGCTGTGGTTTCAGTGCATTACACACGATAGCTAGAGACTAAGTGTGAATGAATGTGGCCTTTGTTGTCTTTTCATAGCGCTACTTTTTGTGCGCGTGGTGGGAGGGGGATGCCATTACATGTGTGGTGGGATGGCAACGGGAATGGATGAAGGCAGCAAGTATGAATATGTACATGTGTATATATGTATGTGTCTGTGTATGTATATGTTGAAACGTATTGGTATGTATAAGTGCGTGTAGGCATGTATGTATATACATGTGTATGTGGGTGGGTTGGGCCATTCTTTTGTCTGTTTCCTTGCGCTACCTCATTAACGCAGGAGACAGCGATAAAGTATAATAAAAAAATAAGAATTTTGTAGAAGTACCAGCTACACCTGTCAGTGATTGGGGCCTGAACATGCAGGAGGTTGAAAGGCGTGCAAGGAATAGAATGAATTGGAATGATGTGGTATACTGGGGTCGACGTGCTGTCAGTGGATTGAACCAGGGCATGTGAAGCGTCTGAGGTAAACCATGGAAAGTTTTGTGGAGCCTGGATGTGGAAAGGGAGCTGTGGTTTCGGTGCATTATACATGACAGCTAGAGACTGAGTGTGATCGAATGTGGCCTTTGTTGTCTTTTCCTAGTGCTACCTTGTGCACATGCGGGGGGGGGGAGGGGGTTGTCATTTCATGTGTGGCGGGGTGGCGACGGGACTGAATAAGGGCAGACAGTATGAATTATGTACACGTGTATATATGTAGATGTCTGTGTGTGTATATATATGTATACGTTGAGAAGTGTAGGTATGTGTATGTGCCTGTGTGGATGTGTATGTATATACATGTGTATGTGGGTGGGTTGGGCCATTCTTTTGTCTGTTTCCTTGCGCTACCTCACTAACATGGGAGACAGCGACAAAGTATGATAAGTAAATGAATAAACCAGTCAGATGCAGTGTTGTCTAGGTTGGCAACACTCTTGGAACTGTTGTACTAGTAAACATATGCTCCTTTCCTCATAAACAGTGACCATCTTTCCACACATTTCTCAGTGTGCACAAGATCTTCACACATACAAACACGCACACGCATGCTCATTCTCTAACTTACTTCACCTTCCATGGTTACATCCATTGCCATGCCTACTCCCAGGTATATATAGCACCTCACTTTCTCCAAGTTCTCTCCATTCAAACTCTCACTCCAACAGACTTTTGTCTCTCCACTGCCGAACCTAGTAAACTTGCTTTTATTCACTTTTACTCCCAACTTTTTCCTTTCATTCACTTTCTTTAACTCAAAAAACAATTTCTTTCATTTTTTGATGAGTTTTGTGATCAGTAAACAGTAACTATGTTGTTGCTACTCAGGCTGATGCTCTGTGCATCTCACCACCCTCTCAGTCACTATTCTCCCATACCCTTGCCTTTATACAGTGGCATTATTCAGACATTCTACCAATCCTCAGGCACTTCACCATGATCCATAGTTACATTGAAAATGCAGCTTTTCTTAAGGAAATCAAGTGCAGCCCCATCCACTCCAGCTGCTTTGCCACACGTAATCTTGTTCAAAGCTCTCACTCTTCTTTTCAACAAACTGCTTGCTATTATACTCTCACTTTGCTTCCACATTCATAACAGCCCACACCTGCCAACATATCATTGAACACATTCAGCTGTCCTTCAAAATACTCCTTTCTTCTCCTCTTCATGTCACCTGCTTGTTACCACTTCCTAATCTGCCCCTTTCACTGATGCTCCTGTTTCCTTTTTCATTTCTCTGTATTTCTCTATATCTTGGATGCTTGTTCCCACCTGGAACTCCCTTAAGGGGATGGTCATGCAGTAGAGTGTAAATGGTGGACCCCAGTGCCTTTTCTTAGCCTTTAGTGCTTCATCCTTAACAGGCCATTGGTAGAGCACAACTCAGCAGAGTGTTTCCAGTGGTTGCCACCTCATGTTCCTACCGACTGCTTCTACCTTACATGTCTAATTGATATTCCTTCCTAATGTTCCAATCTACTGCTTGTATCTAATGTTCCTAATTACTACTATCTGATGTGTCTACCTAATGCTCCTGCTTTAATGTTCTTACAGTGGTGGCAGGATTTTCTAGTTGCCACAGTTAAGATGATGGAGTGGTTGCAAACATTTTGTGGCATTTAATGTTTTTGGAATACTGCTTGGAAGGTTTGATAGGATGGAAATGAATATCATAAGGTTTTGATATACATTCAGGTTGCTTTTACCTTACAAGAGTATACAAGCAAAAAAAGTTGAGTTTGCTGTTATTTTGTAACCATTATGATAATGGTTTCTTTTCAGACTTGGAAAAAGTACGTGGCTGCTAGGTGACACGTGCAGCATTGTAGATGTGTTGGCTTGGTCTCTTGTGAAACAAGCAAGACTAGATAGTGGTGCTGCTGGAAATGTAGCCAAATGGTACAAGTCTGTCAGCATGTTAGGTGACAAGGGTAAGTTGGAATGTGTGAAGACATACTTTCTTTTTTACCACTTTCAGGAAACTTGCCTGTAACATACTTATTAAGTCCCATTTTCCACACCCTTATGAGTCCTGTAACATCAATAAAAGCATCCTCATGGTCACATGTAAAACACTATTTTTCTTTTTCCATGTGGTACACCAGTTGTAAATATTTTAATGGAATGGCTTCGATTTTCTTTTTTAAATTCTACATATTTTTCTACGACACGCGAGGAATACATGGGAAGTATTCTTTCACCCCTATCCCCAGGGATAATATACATATATATATACATATACACATACACACACATACACATACATACGCACATATACACACACCCACACATACATATATATACATATGAGAAATGTAAGAAACAATTTAGAAAACTGAAACTTCTAGCTTGAAATGAATGAAAAAAAGAATGTCACATAATGGTTCAACCTCTGGCTATGGAAAAAAGGAAATGTATAATTTATTTACACAAACGTCAATAGCAGTTCTCATCAATTTAACCACTGTATCAATAAGCTTCATGTGTGCGTGTAGGAAGAGAGGAAAGTGATTGGTTCTCAGTGAATGTAGGTTTGCGGCAGGGGTGTGTGATGTCTCCATGGTTGTTTAATTTGTTTATGGATGGGGTTGTTAGGGAGGTAAATGCAAGAGTTTTGGAAAGAGGGGCAAGTATGAAGTCTGTTGGGGATGAGAGAGCTTGGGAAGTGAGTCAGTTGTTGTTCGCTGATGATACAGCGCTGGTGGCTGATTCATGTGAGAAACTGCAGAAGCTGGTGACTGAGTTTGGAAAAGTGTGTGGAAGAAGAAAGTTAAGAGTAAATGTGAATAAGAGCAAGGTTATTAGGTAAAGTAGGGTTGAGGGTCAAGTCAATAGGGAGGTGAGTTTGAATGGAGAAAAACTGGAGGAAGTGAAGTGTTTTAGATATCTGGGAGTGGATCTGGCAGCGGATGGAACCATGGAAGCGGAAGTGGATCATAGGGTGGGGGAGGGGGCGAAAATCCTGGGGGCCTTGAAGAATGTGTGGAAGTCGAGAACATTATCTCGGAAAGCAAAAATGGTATGTTTGAAGGAATAGTGGTTCCAACAATGTTGTATGGTTGCGAGGCGTGGGCTATGGATAGAGTTGTGCGCAGGAGGATGGATGTGCTGGAAATGAGATGTTTGAGGACAATGTGTGGTGTGAGGTGGTTTGATCAAGTGAGTAACGTAAGGGTAAGAGAGATGTGAGGAAATAAAAAGAGCGTGGTTGAGAGAGCAGAAGAGGGTGTTTTGAAGTGGTTTGGGCACATGGAGAGGATGAGTGAGGAAAGATTGACCAAGAGGATATATGTGTCGGAGGTGGAGGGAACAAGGAGAAGAGGGAGACCAAATTGGAGGTGGAAAGATGGAGTGAAAAAGATTTTGTGTGCCTGAACATGCAGGAGGGTGAAAGGAGGGCAAGGAATAGAGTGAATTGGAGCGATGTGGTATACCGGGGTTGACGTGCTGACAGTGGATTGAAGCAAGGCATGTGAAGCGTCTGGGGTAAACCATGGAAAGCTGTGTAGGTATGTATATTTGCGTGTGTGGACGTATGTATATACATGTGTATGGGGGGGGGGTTGGGCCATTTCTTTCGTCTGTTTCCTTGCGCTACCTCGCAAACGCGGGAGACAGCGACAAAGTATAATAAAAAAAAAAAAAAAACATTTTTCATGGGATTTTTAGCATGAATTACTGCTCTTTGTACCCTCTAGATGCATCATTAAATTTCAAAAGTTTCATTTATTCAGGGAATATTGAGGTTCATATTATCACATTTTCTGTTGCTTTGGATCAAGAACCTTCAATATATTTTCCAAATTTAGTGCAAAGATTTTCACTTACATATAGTTTACAAAGAAATCATGAGAGATCAATGTCCTAGACTCTGCGACAGCACCACACAGCTGACCGAATGCAAACAAAACACCCCAGCAATCACCAGAGGCCTAAATCCGCCTATAAAAGAGAATATATATATATATATATATATGAATTATAAGGAATATTGTAATGACTGTAAATCACTTAAAAGCAGAAAAGTTACTTGTAAAGCATCGTTGAAGTTGACTGAATATAGAAAGAAAGAAAAGGGATACTAATGGTGAATATTGATATGTTTATATATTCTAGCAGCTTAGAAGAAATTGTCAAGCTGATGTTGGTGTATCACATCATAGGTGATATTATATTGATTACTAATGCAAAGTATAACTTGAAAAACAACAGTGAATTATCAATCCATGTATGTCACAGTGCTCTAGCCTGCTTTCAACAAACTGAGTAGTTGTGCTTCATCTTAACAAATGGAGGCATGTGCAGATGTGTGGCATGGATTTAAAGGATGAGAGAAGATGCCCACATGTTGCCCCCAAAGGAAAATTCTATTGATGGCTGTTTAAAAAATCCATTTTTTCAGTTAATCATTGTTAATGTAAAGCAGGTATTCCTGCTTGCAGTATCTATAAAGTTAATACTCAAAGCTGTAAGAGAATGAATTGACCAGAGTAGTGCCTTTTTTAAACGTAGAATTTTTTTTATTAAGCAGTGCTTTTGATTTACAGACTAACATTTGGCTTATTTTTCATGGGAATCAAATTGTGATATACAGTCCAGAGATATGTTTTATGATACATGACACCCTATTTTTTTTTAAGACACATACACATTTGTAGTATGAAGTCATTTCCACTTATTTGGAATATTGATGATAATTACTGCATTCAGGATATTAACACAGTAGCTGTTGTATATTCCTAACATTATCACTGTCATATAGAGAGGTTATATGAAAGAAAAGGCTTCTTAATATTGCTATTTGATGCATGTGATCTGTTGGGCAACCTGGGTTATTCAGAATGATAGTGTAGAGTGGATTGTTTTGTGGGAAGATGGAATTGTAAGATTTTCTCAAATATGACATGAATTGGTTGTAAGAAATTCAGGTCATGGCTGGATATTTAAAGTCCATGTTTGGAGACTTTTATGGATTATATAGTACTATCATTAGTCATAAATCTTATTTTCTTTCAATGAATTTTTTGCTCTTGCATTGCCATAATCTAAGTTATTGTATTTTGTTGCATACAGTGTTTTAGAAAATACTTGCTTTCAACTGAATACCCACCTGGGTATTGGGAAGGTTAGTGATGGCTGCATAGTCAAGTTACACCCTTTTGACCTGGGTAGCTGTCTTTTCTTTCTATCTCACTTACATGCGAACTTCTGGCATTCTGTTCACTGACATATGATCTCTCCTCGTCACACAGAAATTTTCCAAAAGAAGAAACAGAGAAGGCGGCTAAGTGAGGATATTTCCTCATAGGCTCAGTCCTCTATTTTTAATGCTACCTTGATAACACAGGAAATGGCAAATAGGATAAAAAAAGATTGATATAGTAGGAAAAATGTGTCCAATAAAACTGTTTTAGTGTAATGGGAATTTTGCCTACATCAAAACTGAAATTTTTATCATGGAAGAGTTTTTTGTTTGTGATAGCAAAACCAGTGTGTAGAATTCTTTGCCATGATATTGCAAATGTTGCTGCATGGTCTTCAATACTTAAAGGTGTGGAGATGATCTGCAGCTAAAATGTTTAGGGAAGATTCTGCTTGTGCCACCCTCCTTTAAATGTGGGAAAAGGCACACATGATGTTGATAGATAATTATTAAGGCTTAATTATATTTAGTTATTACTGTATGTTAGGGTGCTTACTTGTGAAAATATTAGAAGTCATAGTTTGGCATTACAAAAGCACTTTGTATTGTCATTGATCATATATTTGTTTCAGATTTAGAACCTGAAGACTCAAAATTACAAGAACTGCCAAAGACAGAGAAGTCAAACATGGAAAAGGGTAAAGGTGTGAATACTGCTAAGACCCCACAAGATTCAAAGAAACCAGTGTCAAAGGAAAGCACAGGGGAGGGCAATCAGAAGAACCACATAGGCAGAGTTGAATTAGAAACCTATCTAAAAACATTAGATATTGCGTATCAGGTGAAAGACCATGAAGAAGTCTTTACTGTAGATGCCCTCATGAATTGTGTTAAAGACATGCCAGGCCTGCATATGAAGAATCTGTTTTTAAAGGACAAGAAGAAGAACCTCTACCTGCTCTCAGCGCAGCATAATGCCGAGGTATGTAAATTCTATCTTTCACATGTGATATGTTCTTTTTTATACTTTGAAAAGGATTTAAGTAAAAAATAAGTTGTTTTGAATGGCCTCTGTTTTATGACATAGGTATTGTTTGAGGCTTTCATGAATATTCTGTATACCTTTTATCTCATTCTGTTGTACATTCCTTTTTTCATTGTTTTGCTTATGCAAAAGGTTACTCGTTTAGAACCTGCTGTGAACGTCTCAGCCTTTACATATTTTTTCATATAACTCCATGGTAGCATCCTTCACTCCCACAAATTTCTTTGTTCTCTTATTTTAACATGTCATCTGTTTTATGGTACTTTTACCATCTGAGATTTTTATTTAAGGAACGGTGACATACATCTTTCTTGAGAATATTTTCATCATTAAGATACAAAATGTACAGAGAACATACACTTCGTTGACTCCAGAGGAATTGTAGAAGGCTTGAAGGGAAAAAATCAAGTTGCCCAGTATTCATGATTGAAATCACTCCTTGATGAATCTGAAATTGATAACTACTCCAAAGGAGTAGCTGCAAAGAGAAACGGTGTTATTAAACAAACTATGTGCTTGCCTTGTCGTTATGGCACAATCTATATGTAGGTACTTATGCATAGATATTGACACCCCATCTCTCGTTTGCTCTCTTTTTCTGCTCTTCTACCTTCATCTTTGCTGCATTCTGTTCTATACCTTCAAGCTATTCTCATTTCTTTCCTGCAGGTGTCATTCATACCATACATATCTTTCCTCGTTTGTTAGTAGTTTAACTTTCTTATCTTGCCTTTCATTCCCCTTTCTCATGTGTATACATCCCACCTCTGCCTACCACACACTTCACTTGCATATGTAACTACCTTCCATAAATTCCTTGAAATGTTCACCAATCCCCATGTATCCTGGTACTTTATACTACTCTTCACTAAGTCTCTCTTGGGATCTCTACTCTCAGGCTTCGTTTCCAATTTCATGCCTTTTCACCACTTCCTTTCCACTGTCATTTCCTCCTTCCTTAAAATACTACAAATGTCATGCTTCTCTCCACCAATAAATGATATACATCCCATCTGCTACCTCACACAGCACGTGCACATGTAACAGTCACTCTTTTTTTGTCCCTGGCAGTTGATACCTAATCCAATAATACCCATTGATTCTCAGTTCCACTCACTCAGGTATATTTGTATATGTACCTTTTTTTTTCTTTTTTGAACCAGGTATTCCCAATAGTTAATCATATCTCAGCACACAATCCTAAAATGCTCTCTGTTTTAATGATAGATAGGGGAGAAAGAATTCTACCTTCATATTCCTTGTATGTCATAGAAGGCAACTAATGGGAATGGGGGACCCCCATATATTTCAAAATCTTAAAGAAGGAACAGAAGGAACAAAGCAGGGAGTGCTCCTCTGCTACTAATACTTAGGCTGGGGTGTCTGAATGTGTGTGAATGTAACCAAAATGAGAAGAGAGATAGGTGGTATGTTTGAGGCAAAGAAACCTGGATGTTCTGGCTCTGAATGAAACAAGGCTCAAGGGTAAAGGCAAAGAATGATTTGGAAGTGTCACACAAGTAAAGTCAGGGGTTAGTAAGAATACAGGAGCTAAGGTAGGAGTAGCATTACTCCTAAAACTGGAGTTGTGGGAGTTCATGATAGAGTACAAGGAAGTAAATTCTAGATTTGGTTAAAAATGAAAGTGGATAACAAGAGATGGGTGATAATTAGTGCTTCTGCACCTGGCCATGAAAAAAAAAGATCATGAGAGGCAAGTGCAGCTGAGTGAGTGTGTCAGCAGTTTTGATTGAAGAGACTGGATATTAGTGATGTATGATTCCAAGGCAAAAGCAAGTAATGTGGCAATTGAGGGTGTAATTGGGAGGCATGGGGAATTAAAGAGTTATGATTGGAAATGATGAGCAGTTACGTATCCATATTACTAGTAATTTTAGCTAGTAGTTAAAGAATTTGACTCTAAAATACATTTCGGTTTAAGTGATGAAAGTGTGTGTGTGTGTGTGTTGGGGGGCATGGTTTGTCTAAGGGATTTTCACTTAATGTAGCACTTTCTGGGAATGCACCTGGTTTATTGATTTAGGGCTTATATCTGTAAATTTAAAAAAGAACAAAAAAAATTCCATCAGTATGCCTTTTGCAGCACTTCATAACTGTGGTGTTGAGAACTGTAATAATGGTTTCTCCTATGATTTCAGGTCAAACTCAATGAAGTTGGGAAACAAATTAGTGTAAAGGATTTAAGATTTGGTGACGAATCTGTAATGTTTGATGTGCTTGGAGTGAAACAGGGATGCGTTACACCTTATGCTCTAGTGAATGACAGTAGCCACCAGGTTAAGTTTTTGTTAGATCAGGAAGCTTTAAATGAGGCCCATCCATTTGTCAACTTTCATCCAATGTCAAATGCAGCTACCCTTGGTATTTCCCCAAAGGACTTCAGTAAATTTTTAGATGCCACAAGCCATAAACCAACTTTATTAACGTTTAAGTAATATTTTTCCTTTGATAAGATTTAGAATTGATACAAAAGAAATTTCAGAATTTTTATGTTATTAATCAAATGTAGTTATTTGAGTAATTGTTCTCATTTATGCTCTGATTATTGCCTTGTACAACAAAAAGTCAGATTGACATACATTTACTTTGGGTAAATCAAAGTGATTTATGTTTGGAAGTGTGATATTCCTGGGGAAAATTGGTAACTTTGATTCATTATAAAAGTAGGGCAAGAGATGATTAAATTATATGAAATATTTTTCAATTGTGATCCCGATTTTAAATGTATATTGCTTTCTGTGATGATTAACATTAATTTTATTATGTATATTGTTTTTTCAAGTCACTAATGATGTAACAGTGAAGTCCCTGAAGAATGTATTGCTTTGATTAGTAAAGATGTATTGGTGATTAAAGGAGTGAAAACATGAGCTACATTATTGTCCAAGTTCTGATGCTTAGATTTTTTCCTTTGTACTTGTTTTCTTTTTCCCGCATTAGCTATTTAGTGCTGGTTACAGTCGAAGTAAATGCCTCATTTGCTCACATCCATTTTTAGCTGTCATGCATAATGCACTAATGCCACAGCCCCCTATCCTTAGCCAGGCCCACAGACCTGTTAACAGTATCCCTCAGTTGTTGTTCCAGTCCACTGACAGCGTATCAACCCATATGCCATGTTAATCCAATTCACTCTTTCCTGTGACCCTCATACATGTTAGGTCCTTGCACACTCGAAATCCTTTTCATTCCATCCTTCCTTTTCCAATTTGGTCTCCCCCTTCTGTGTAACCCCTCCACTTCTGTCATATATATTGTATTTGTCAACCTTTCCTCACTCATTCACTCCATATGTCTAAACCATTTTAGCACATCCTCTTAAGCTTTCCGAACCATGTTGTAATTATGACCACATCTCTCTTATCCTGTCATTACCTTTTTTTTATCAACCTTCCTCACACCACATTTTGTCTATCAAACATTTGATCTCCAAAACATCAACACATTCTCTTCTACAGCCCATATCTTGTGTCCAAACAACATTGCTAGGACTACTATATCTTCAGACATAGCCAATTCCTTTCTCCAGATAGTTACCCATCTTTCCACACATTTCTCAATGCTCCCAAAAACTTGGCCCCACAACCAGACTATGACACCTCTGCTTCCAGTTTTGTTTACTGCCGTGTTCACTCCCAAGTATATGAAACTCTTCCACCAGTTTTCTCCATTCAGACTCACATCCCTAACTAACCTGTCCCTCTGCACTGCTAAGCATAATAACCTTGCTTTTATTCACATTTATTTTCAATTAACTCCTTTCATACATACTCCCAAACTCAGACAGCAACTCCTGCAGCGTTTCACCTGAATGTTCTACCATTGCTGTGTCATCAACAACTGACTAACGTCTTAGTTTGCAAGACTGACTCATGTCTTAGTTTGCCACATCCTCAACAGACTGCCCTTCTCTCCAAGACCCTTGCATTTACCTCTTTCACCATCTCGACCATTGATAGAGTAAACAGCCATGGTGACATACCACGCCCCTGCCACCGTCCAACTTTCACTTAGAACCACTCACCTTCTACCTACTCGCACACATGCCTTACTCTCTTGATAAAAACTCCTCACTGTTTCTGATAACTTTCCTCCCTCACCACATATTCATAACACCTTCCACAAAGCATCTCTGTCAATCCTATCATGTGCTTTATCTAGATCCATCTCTCTCTCATGGTATTTCTCACACACATTCTTCAGAGTAAACACCTGATCCATTCATGAAACCAAATTGTTCCTCTCCATTTTGTTTCTCTGTGCGTACCACTAACCCTCTTAATCACCGCTCTTGTACAACTTTCTAGGTACACTCAACAAGCTTGTGCCTCTGTGATTTGAATACTCACCTTTACCCACTAGCCTGCATTCATTGGTGCTACATATACATTCTGCCAATTCTCAGGCACCTAGCCATGACCCATACATACATTGAAATTTTTAATAAACCCATCAACAACACAGCACAGTCACCTGTTTTCTTAAGAAATTCAACTCGAATACTGTCTTGGCACATTCTTACTTGCATAAACCTTTCACCATTTCCCTCTCCACCAAACCACTTTCCATGAGTTTCACACTTCTCATACCTACCCGATCCAAACGCCCTACATCTGCCACCTTATCATCAAACATATTTGACAATTTTCCGAAGTTCTCTACACTTAACTTCCTGTTACCACTTCCCCATATGCCCCCTTCACCATGCAAAACAGTTTTTCCTTGAAGTTTGTTGATACCCCAACTCATTTACCCACTTTTTCAGCCCCTATCTACCTTTCTCTTGACTTCTTACCTCTTGCTCATGTACATACCACAATCACACACTCCTTTCCTATAAGGTCTGCCCATACATCTCTCTTTTCTCTCTCTTTGTCGCTTTGCTTCATCTTACCGCTCTTTTTCCCTTGCCCATCCCTTTCCTCACCCATTCCCCCTCACTTCACGTACCTTTTGCCATTCTACTCTTCAACTCTTATGGTACTTCTTTATGCAAGTCTTTTCCTAACTCATTTAATTTCACCACCCTCTTCTTGCCCACATCATATCCGCCTTTCCAAAAACCTTCACAAACCTTCACCCACAGCTCTTCCAGATAAATGATGAGACGTCGCAGTGGATCCTTCTCAGCACATTTTTGTGCAAGAGTCTTGTTTGCACGCCCATCAGAATGTCATCCAGTAATGCCCACTTGCCATCTTTAATTGCCAATTTATGCTTGTGTATGTCCCTTTTCAGATCAGATATTCACAGTTGCCAGTCCTTTTTCAACAAACAACTCTGCAAGCTGTACCTACCATTTCCAATTACTTAAAGCAAGCTGTATCTACCATTTCCAATTACTTAATATCCCATGCCCACCAGTTATACCCTCAATTGCTACATTCCTTGCTTTCACATTTCAGTCGCCCATCACTAATACTCGGTCTCTTGCATTAAAACTGCTGAATCATACTTAGCTGTCCCAGAACACTTGCCTCTCTTCTTGCTTCTTGCGGCCATATGCATAAACACTAATAATAACCCCTCTCTCATTTTTACCCTAACCAGTCTAGAGCTTGCTTTCATACAATATTTTACACATTCCCACAACATGTGCTCCAGTAGTAGTGGTATCCCTTCCTAAGTTCCCATCTTCTCACTAACCCCTGACTGTACACCTAAGACATTCCCATACCATTCTTCCCTTGTACTCCTGAGCTTTAGTGTCACTCAGAGCTAGATCATCTAGATTTCTTTTCTCAAACATAATACCCTTCTCTCACTACCCATGTCTCTTTGCATCTTGGCTACATCCACACATTCAGACATGTCAGATTTTTATTTTGTTCTATTTTGTTTTTTCAGAGTAGAGGGTAAGGTTCCTTGACATATATACATCTTTTGTTTCATTCTGTTTGCTGGTATTAATTTCATCACTAATTTAGTACAAACTTCAACCATATTATTGTCAGAGATGCTCTTCTTTGTGACCTCCATATCTGTAAATGAAATTCTTGTTTGCAAAAATCACACCACTTGTGTTATTTCTCATTGGTTTGTTTATATTTTGAGTTTGGTTGTATCCCTATTTATCTGTCTATATCTTTGATTCCTGTTCCCTTATGAAACACCCTCAAAGTTATAGTAGCCATCATAAGTCTCCAAAACTGATGAATCCAGTGTAGCTTCTTAACCTTTTAGTGCCTCACCCTCAACAGGCTAGTAGCAGAGGGCAACTCAAGTGCTGTATATCTAGAGGCTCCTACCTTATGTTCCTACTAACTACTACTACCTAATGTTCTAACCTCTTAGTACAACCTATGTTCACACTTAAATGTTCCGACCTCTTACTTTTACCTGATGTTTCTATCTCCTACTTGTATCTATTGCTCCTACCATTTTACTGAAAGGTAGGGCTAGCACATACTTCTCATTGCAGGAAAATCTAGTTAAGTAGAATGCGGTGTGAGTTGTGTTATGTGCCATGTGTGATGAGGGGAGATTGTATGTTTGTGGACAGAATGCCAGCAACTCGCATGTGGGTGAGTAAGAAAAAGATAGCTTCCTGAGTCAGAGGACTGTAACTTGACAACCAGTGATGTGCTGGCTCACTATGCAGGCAGTCATCACTAATCCTCCTGATACCCAGGGGATTAGTACTGGTAATATACCACCCTTGTTGGTGGGTGACTACCGACTCTACCTACTGTGCCATGCATAAGCCAGTTAGCCTGTTATATTGTCTTAAAGTGTTCCCTTTTCTGACTACATCCATATTCCAATCTATACTTTTCCCATTGTATAAAGTTAAAGGTAAAATCAAACCAAATCATGGTCATTTCTGGCTTGTCACTATCTCTTAGTATTTCTTCAGCTGTTAGTGTCATGCTGAACACTAATTTTGTTTTAGGCGGTCTGTACGTTGCTACACTGTGTTGTGGCTGGTATGCTTACTACTTACTGTTTTACATTTCTTGTGAGTTTCGTTATCTTTTGCATCAAGTTCATTTCCTACATGTATTGCTATGTATATCACTTTACTCTCTACAAGCTGTAAAGGTCACATATCCTAAATCAGCTTCATTGCTTATTTCTCCGTTCATCCATGTTTCGGCACAATTTATGAGTATTATGTTAGAATCTCCCATGTACTCGTATGTAATTTAAGTTTTGACTCTGATATTTTCTGTTATCAAACTACATTCCTGTAAAAGAAAATTCCATGGCTTTTTCTTAAATGAATCACATATTTCCTCCTTAGAACTGGATTTAATTTTCTTATTGCTTTCCATTTTTTGGTGCAATAGAGCCAAGGAAGGAATGACGCTTCTGCTGAAGGTGTTGTGTGAGGGAGTGAGCCCCATACTGATGTGGGTTAAAATGAAAGTGGATTACAAGAGGTGATGCAAGGAATCAAGTGCAAGTGATAGTCTATGTGAATGCACGAATGGATAATGTGGCAGTTGAGGGTATGATTAAGGAGTATAGGGTATCCAAAGATGCAGAGGAAAATGGTGAAGAGCTTGTTGAGTTGTGTGCAGTAAAATGGCGATTGGGAATACCTGGTTTGATAAGGAGGGCGTAGGTGATGGGCAGGCATTATTGGATTATGTAATGATTGATAGGCATGAAAAAGATGGTAATGATAGGGTCAGGTGATGGGATGTTTAATTACGTCTTGGTGGAGTTGAGGATGAAGGTTTGTAGGAAAAGAGTGTGGTGAAAATGAGTGAGTGGAAAAGTGTGAATAGATATCAGGAGAAATCTAGTACAGAATAGCAGACTTGAGAGTAATGTTTGTTTGTTAGATCATTGGACCTCTGCTTGGTCCAATACAGGCCTTTGCTTGTTGGCGGTCTGTGTGAGAGTAAATGAAGTTATGGGAATGGGTGAGGAATTGAAGGTATTTAGGAAACCTCTGCTTATATGTGCTAAAGCAGTTTGTGCAGTGCTGAAGGTTGGAAGTAGGCAGGCATGTGGAAAAAGGTAGCAAGTGGTGTCACGTGGAAATTAAGTTGCTAGTGAAAGACGAGAGAGGAATATACATTAATTGCAGGGGAGGGCTGCAAGAGATGGGGAGATGTAGAAGAGATAGGTGTGGGTCAGGAGGAAGGTGCAGGGGGTGAAAAAGAGAGCAAATGAGAAATGGTGTGAGCAAGATTTGAAATATTTTGGGGAAAGTAAGAAAATGTTTTGGAGGGTTAAAAGAGTGTGGAAAACAAGAGGACACAGGAACATTAGTGAAGGGGTCAGATGGAGAAGTGGTGACAGGTGGAGATGGATTAAGTACTTTGAAGGATTGTTGAAAGTATTTGATGAAACAGACGAAAGAAATGGCCCAACCCACCCCCCCTACACATGTATATACATACACGTCCACACACGCAAATATACATACCCATACATCTCAATGTACACATATATATACACACACAGACACATACATATATACACATGTACACAATTCACACTGTCTGCCTTTATTCATTCCCATCACCACCTCGCCACACATGGAATAACATCCCCCCTTCCCCCCCTCATGTGTGCGAGGTAGCGCTAGGAAAAGACAACAAAGGCCCCATTCATTCACACTCAGTCTCTAGTTGTCATGTAATAATGCCCGAAACCACAGCTCCCTTTCCACATCCAGGCCCCACAGAACTTTCCATGGTTTACCTCAGACGCTTCACATGCCCTGATTCAATCCATTGACAGCACGTCGACCCCGGTATACCTTATCGATCCAATTCACTCTATTCCTTGCCCGCCTCTCACCCTCCTGCATGTTCAGGCCTCTATCACTCAAAATCTTTTTCACTCCATCTTTCCACCTCCAATTTGGTCTCCCACTTCTCCTCGTTCCCTCCACCTCCGACTCATATATCTTCTTGGTCAATCTTTCCTCTCAATCTCTCAATGTGCCCAAACCATTTCAAAACACCCTCTTCTGCTCTCTCAACCATTCTCTCCATGTGCCCAAACCATTTCAAAACACCCTCTTCTGCTCTCTCAACCACACTCTTTTTATTTCCACGCATCTCTCTTACCCTTACATTACTTAATTGATCAAACCACCTCACACCACATATTGTCCTCAAACATCTCATTTCCAGCACATCCACCCTCCTGCGCACAACTCTATCCATAGCCCACCCCTTGCAACCATACAACATTGTTAGAACCACTATTCCTTCAAACATCCCTGGGGATAAGGGAGAAAGAATACTGCCCACGCATTTCTCACATGTCATAGAAGGCAACTAAAGGGGACGGGAGCGGGGGTGGAAACCCTCCCCTCCTTGTATGTTAACTTTCTGAAAGGGGAAACAGAAGAAGGAGTCACGCGGGGAGTGCTCATCCTCCTCGAAGGCCCAGATTGGGGTGTCTAGATGTGTGTGGATGTAACCAAGATGAGAAAAAGGCGAGATAGGTAGTATGTTTGAGGAAAGGAACCTGGATGTTTTGGCTCTGAGTGAAACGAATCTCAAGGGTAAAGGTGAAGAGTGGTTTGGGAATGTCTTGGGAGTAAAGTTAGGGGTTAGTGAGAGGACAAGAGCAAGGGAAGGAGTAGCACTACTCCTGAAACATGAGTGGTGGGAGTATGTGATAGAATGTAAGAAAGTAAACTCTAGATTGATATGGGTAAAACTGAAAGTTGATGGAGAGAGATGGGTGATTATTGGTGTGTATGCACCTGAGCATGGGAAGAAAGATCATGAGAGGCAAGTGCTTTGGAAGCAGGTGAGTGAGTGTGTTGGTAGTTTTGATGCACGAGACCGGGTTATAGTGATGGGTGATTTTGAATGCAAAGGTGAGTAATGTGGCAGTTGAGGGAATAATTGGTGTACATGGGGTGTTCAGTGTTGTAAATGGAAATGGTGAAGAGCTTGTCGATTTACGTGCTGAAAAAGGACTGGTGATTGGGAATACCTGGTTTAAAAAGAGAGATATACATAAGTATACATATGTATGTAGGAGAGATGGCCAGAGAGCTTTATTGGATTACGTGTTAATTGATAGGCGTGCCAAAGAGAGACCTTTGGATATTAATGTGCTGAGAGGTGCAACTGGAACGGGTGTGTGATGTCTCCATGGTTGTTTAATTTGTTTGTGGATTGGGTTGTTAGGGAGGTGAATGCAAGAATTTGGAGAAAGGGGCAAGTTTGCAGTCTGTTTTGGATGAGAGGGCTTGGAATATGAGTCAGTTGTTGTTCGCTGATGATACATCGCTGGTGGCAGATTCGGGTGAGAAACTGAAGTTGGTGACTGAATTTGGTAGTGTGAAAGAAGAAAGCTGAGAGTAAATTTGAAAAAGAGCAAGGCTAGTAGGTACAGTACGGTTGAGGGACAAGTCAATTGGGAGGTAAGTTTGAATGGAGAAAAACTGGAGGAAGTGAAGTGTTTTATGTATCTGTGATTGGATTTGGCAGCGGATGGAATCATGGAAGCAGAAGTGAGTCACAGGGTGGGGGAGGGGGCAAAGGTTTTGGGAGCGTTGAAGAATGTGTGAAAGGTGAGAAGGCTATCTCGGAAAGCAAAAATGGGTATGTTTGAAGGAATAGTGGTTCCAACAATGTTATATGGTTGTGAGGCATGGCTATAGCTAGGGTTGTGCAGAGGAGGGTGGATGTGTTGGAAATGAGACATATGAGGACAAAATGTGGTATGAGGTGGTTTGATCTAGTTAGTAATGAAAGGGTAAGAGAGATGTGTGGTAATGAAATGAGTGTGATTGAGAGAGCAGAAGAGGGTGGATTAAAATGGTTTAGTTATATGGAGAGAATGAGTGAGGAAAGATTGACAAAGAGGATGTATGCGTTAAAGGTGGAGGGAACGAAAAGTGGGAGACCAAATTGAGGGTGAAAGGATGGAGTGAAAAAGATTATGAGCGATCGGGGCTTGAAAATACAGGAGGGTGAAAGGCGTGCAAGAAATAAAGTGAAATGGAACGATGTGGTATACTGGGTCAACGTGCTGTCAATGGATTGAACCAGGGCATGTGAAGCGTCTGGGGTAAACCATGGAAAGTTCTGTGGGGCCTGGATGTGGAAAGGGAGCTGTGGTTTTGGTGCATTACACATGACAGGTAGAGAATGAGTCTGAACGAATGTGGTCTTTATTGTCTTTTCTTAGTGCTACCTCGCGTGCACGCGGTGGGAGGGGGTGCCATTTTCATGTGTGGTGGGGTGGCGGCGAGAATGGATGAAGGCAGCATGTATGAATATGCACATGTGTATATATGTATATATACACATCCTTCCATCTCCAATTTGGTCTCCCACTTGTCGTTCCCTCCACCTCTGACACATATTATTCGATCATCCCTCGCTCATTCTCTCCATATATCCATACCATTTCAACACCTGCGCTCTCAACCACATTATTATTGTTATTATTATTATTATTATTATTATTATTATTATGATGATGATGATGATGATGATGATGATGATTGATATTATCATTATAATTATTATTATTTTATTATCATTATTATTATGTAATTTATCATGCTTTGTCGCTGTCTCCCACGTTAGCGAGGTAACGCAAGGAAACAAACGAAAGGATGGCCCAACCCACCCACATGACACATGTATATACATAAATGCCTCACACACGTATACATACTCATACATTTCAACGTATACATACATATACATACACTGACATATACATATATACACTTGTATATATTCATACTTGCTGCCTTCATCCATTCCCATAGCCACCCTGCCACACATGAAATGGCACCCCCTCCCCCCCGCGCGCGTGTGAGGTAGCGCTAGGAAAAGGCAACAAAGGACACATTATTATTACCACACGTCTCCATTGTCCTTTCATTACTCACTCGATCAAACCACCTAACGCCACATATTGTCCTCAAACATTTCATATCCAACACCGCCCTCGTCCACACAAAATTATCTAAAGCCCATGCCTCGCATCCATATAATACTGCTGGGTTACTATGCCTTCAAACATACCCATCATTCTCTCTCTCTCTCTCTCTCTCTCTCTCTCTCTCTCTCTCTCTCTCTCTCTCTCTCTCTCTCCTATTGATATCTCCACATTCTTCACTGCTCCCAGAACTTTCGCCCCCCCCCTTTCCAACCTATGGATCACTTCCGCCTATGACTCACGTCCGCTTACATGTCCACTTCGGAGTATCAAAACACTTCACCTCCTATGATTATTCTCCATTTCAACTCACACCCCAATTTATTTGTCTCTCAACCCTGCTAAGCCTAATAACCATGCATTTATTCACGCTTACTGTCAACTTCCTCCATCCACACACTTCCAGACTTGATTCACCAAAGTATGCAGTTTCTCACTCGAATCTGTCACCAGTCATCAGTGCTGTATCATCAGCAAAAAACAACTGACTCATTTCCCAAGCTCTCACATCCCAACAGACTGCATGCTCACCCCTCTCTCCAAGACTCTTGCATTTCCCTCCCTCACCTCCCAATCCATAAACAAACTAAACAGCCATGGTGACATCACACACCCCTGCTGCACACCAACCTTCACTTGGAACCACTCGCTCTCTATTCCTACTTGTACCCGTGGCATACGCCCTTAATAAAAACTCACTTCTACTAATAACTTTACACTCTTGCGCCATGTATTCTTAAGACCTTCCATAAGTCATCTCTGTCAACCCTGTTATACGCTTTTTCTATACATATTCGCCATTTGCCGCATTAACGAGGTAGCGTTAAGAACAGAGGACTGAGCCTTAGAGTGAAAATCCTCACTTGGGCCCCTTCTCTGTTCCCTCCTTTGGGAAAATAAAAAGTGGAGGGGAGGATTTCCAGCGTTACCGGACTCAACCTTCTTGTGGTTACACTTTAAGGGACTCCATCTACTTGTTGCTCGGAGTATCGTAGTCTGAATTGGAGAGTCCCCGGTAAAGAAAGGATTCCAGTTTGTTCAGATTTAAAGTAGTAGAAGTGAGTAGTGTTTTGTTTTGATTGTTACACTCGGCTTTAGTTAGGATTTAGGTCAGGGAGCGAGGCTTGCGTTACCAAGGTCCGTCATGTTAAATGACAGTAATATAAACATTAAGTTAATTATCCCATGACCCCTTTCGGAAAAGGCCTTGTAGTTACCCCAGGACCCCTTTTGTATGAGCCATTACAACTTGTAGCCTGCGCTACACTCAGTAGCAGGGATAGGATGCCTTCTTTTGAATGCAAGCGAGGCCTTTGACTAATTTCTATAAGTACTTTGTGTACCTACACGACGGAAGCACATTGTAAGAAACTTCCCGGGGAACTATGTTAATCGTAGATCGCATGCGTCACTCGTAGCCATTATCGAAAAAAAAAAAAAAAATTATCAGTCCGTGTTCGCGAGAGACATGGTAATCTCACCTGACGGCTTCCCAGGGGTTGTGACGTCTTCACTGATACAGTAAGGAATGTCCCATGCCCGTCGGCAATATAAGCCAACCCCAGTGGACATGGGAGACACACACACACATTGTAGAACCGACATTGTTCACGTAGCTGGACCTGAACTGCTTCGCTAGCCTAGCTTACACCATGCTCCACATTAGGTAAGTTCTTAACTAATTTCAAATGGTTTTTCATGAAATATATATATTATAACAGTGCTCTATAGTATTTAGATGCCTTCATCTCTGTCGTTGAAGTTTGTGTGATACTGATATTTTGCGTAAGATGCTGATCTTAGATAGATAAATAAATAAATAGATAGATGAATGCTAGATAAAGTCATAGCTATACCCAGCCAAACTTGCCCAGTTTACTGGACTCATCAACGTTTGGTTTATATATTTTTTGGTTCAGGTTTGTGAGTTTGTTCGTGATGGCGGTGGTAGCAGGGACCAGCGGTTACCCCGGGGCCTACGTAACAGCTCCCCCCGAGGTGGCAGCCCAGTGTCCCTGGCCCCCAGGGGACTACCCTCTCCTCCTACCCAACCCGGCTGACTGTGGCTCCTTCTACATGTGTACCTGGCAGTCGGTCGCCCTCCTCCAGCACTGCCCAACACCTCTACACTTCAACCCTGAGCTGCAGGTGTGTGACCATCCTGCACACTACCCCTGTGTCGCCTCCACCACACCTGCCCCAGTGGTCAACACTACCACACCGGCACCAGTGGTCAACACCACCACACCGGCTCCAGTGGTCAACACTACCACACCGGCCCCAGTGGTCAACACCACCACACCGGCCCCAGTGGTCAACACCACCACACCTGCTCCTGTGATCAACACCACCACACCTGCTCCAGTGGTCAACACTACCACACCGGCCCCAGTGGTCACCTCTACCACACCGGCCCCAGTGATCAACACCACCACGCCTGCCCCATTGGTCAACACTACCACACCTGCCCCAGTGGTCAACACTACCACACCGGCACCAGTGGTTAACACCACCACACCTGCCCCAGTGGTCAACACCACCACACCTGCCCCAGTGGTCAACACTACCACACCGGCACCAGTGGTTAACACCACCACGCCTGCTCCAGTGGTCAACACCACCACGCCTGCTCCAGTGGTCAACACCACCACGACTGCCCCAGTGATCAACGTCACCAGTGTGTAATAACCCTCCGTTTAGGTGTAGAATCTCTCCTAAACCACCACAATTCACTTCTAAGTGATACTCAAGCATTATAGTTATCTGGAGTTAGTATTAATATTTTTTTTTAACTATTCTCCTGAGATGTATACTTTGTGTACCGTATTTTTTCTACATACTTTGTATAAGATATAGATATGTATATATTTTCAATAAAGTATTACAGGAAAAATTTAACATATTTCTCCTATTTAGTAGTTTGTAATATTTCTCCTATTTAATAGTTTGTAACATATTTCTCCTATTTAGTAGTTTGTAACATATTTCTCCTATTTAATAGTTTGTAACATATTTCTCCTATTTAATAGTTTGTAACATATTTCTCCTATTTAATAGTTTGTAACATATTTCTCCTATTTAGTAGTTTGCAAATAAGTAGATTTTTTTTATCATATACACAAGGGATGAATATTGATGAGTTCCCTTACAGTGAATGGACTTTGGCTGTAAATTACTTATTTTGATGTACGTAGAGGTAGCCCTATTTTGTCTGGGCCCCATTTTTTTTCTCTTCTTCTTAAACTATGGCACAATTCTTGTTCACTTTTGTATGATGATGTTCATAGTGGCAGTCACATATAACTCAGTGAATTCCATTCATCCTCTACCCTTCGCATTCTTTTCTTTGCTCTCTTCCTTAATTTCATGTTATGGACTTTGATCATTTCATCACAACATATTTCAAAAAACTTGTGATCAGGTCACCCCTTACTCTTTATGCTTCCATGATGGACATATGTAAGGCGTCTATTCTCTTCTCGAGATGTTAATTCTAAACTCTGGTTCCATATTTGGTGTTTTCCTCTCGACTTTTTCTATTAGTTCCCAAGGTTTATGCATTGGTGTTTCAAAGAAACGTAAACCAGACCACAGGAAGAAAAACATTTAGATTTAGAGAAAATCAGACTTTGAATTTGAAGGAATGCCAATAGGTTGAAGACAGGCTTTGAAATCGGATTTGGTGAGACAGACCAACAATTCTGTGATATATATATATATATATATATATATATATATATATATATATATATATATATATATATATATATATATATATATATATTCATCTTTGCTACGTTTCGACGGCAGAGGACAGAAAGTACACGGAAGGCCAGGAACATATTAAAGAAATATCATTATTACCGAACTACCGAAGCGATGCCAAGCTAACGATGCTCTTCAACTCTGAGCAACCTTACCTGTTCAGAAGCCATGTGAGGTCGTCTCGATAAACGACCTCAAACGACCACGTCTTCGTACGCTTGTCCAAACCCCCCACCGAAGCCTCCTGGGTCGTGTTTCGTATCTTGAAGTGATTTTACTTTGTACCAAATACCATAACACAGTCTCCCGAGCACTGTAGGTAGATTTATCATAGAATCTAGTATCATTAAACACAGTATATCCTAACAGTCTCAATATCTGTTTAAGGCATATATGATTTATATCCATAGCTGTAAACGTGGCCGGGTTGACAAGGTAAATCATGCCTTAATCCTTACTTTAAGTGGTCACATTTCTTAACCTTCGTCTAACCCTTACCTGAAGAGGTCACTCCCTTTATCCTTCCCCATATATCTGTTCCACCTACCTATATTGATTATCTCTGTACCCCTGGTGAAGTTCCACCTACCTGTATTGCTTATCTCTGTACCCCTGGTGAAGGGAATATTCATGAAAGTACTAGGATCTTCGTACTTCATTTTTCCACGTAGTTACTAGTATATTCCTGATACACGTCTTTTTTTTTCTTCGTGATTTACCTGTGTGGAATGATGGGAGAAGTTATTGCAAAAGTGTTGGAGAGGGGCGAGTATACGGACTGTGCGGGATGAGAGGGCCTGAGAAGAGAGTCGGTTGTTGTTTGCTGATGATACAGCGTTAGGTGGCAGATTCGAGCAGGAAACTGCTGAAACTGGTGAATGAGTTTGGAAGAGTGTGTGTGAAAGGAGGAAGTTGAGAGTAAATGTTGAGGGTATTAGGCTCAGCAGGGTTGGGTGTGAGTTTGAATGGAAAAAAACTTGAAGGAAGTAAAGTGTTTTAGATATCTGGAGGTAGACTTAGAGGCGAATGGAATTATGGTAGCTGAAGTGAGTTATAGGTGGGGAGGGGGCAAAGGTTCTGCGAGCGCTAAAGAATGTGTGGAAAGAGAGAACGTTATCTGGGAGGGCAAAAATGGGTATGTATGAAGAAGTAGTGGTTCCAACAATATCATATGGTTGCGAGGCACGAAGAAGTAGTGGTTCCAACAATATTTTATATGGTTGCGAGGCATGGGCTATAGATAGGGCTGTGCGGAAGATGGGTGCATATGTTGGAAATGAAAAGACTGAGTACATGTGGTGTGAGGTGGTTTGATCGAGTAAGTAATCAAAGGGCATAAAAAAAGTGTGGTTGAGAGAGCAGAAGAGGGTGTGTTGAAATGGTTTGGTCACATGGAGAGAATGAGTGAGGAAAGATTGATCAAGAGGATATATATGTCAGAGGTGGAGGGAACAAGGAGAACTAGAAGACCACATTGGAAATAGAAAGATGGATTGAAACAGATCTTGTACGATCAGGGTCTGAACATGCAGGAGGATGAAAGGCGGGCACGAGACAGAGAACTGGAATGATATGATATACTGGTGTCGACGTGCGATCAGTGTACTGAAACAGGGTAGCTGAAGCAACCGGGGTAAACCATGGGAAGGTCTGTGGATAGGGAGCTGTGGTTTCGGTGCATTACACATGACAACTAGAGAATGGATATGGCTTCCCTTTGTTCTAGGCGCTACTTCGCTAACGCGGAAAACGGTGATCATATGTGATTATATATATATATATATATATATATATATATATATATATATATATATATATATATATATATATATATATATTATTTTGCTTTGTCGCTGTCTCCCGCGTTTGCGAGGTAGCGCAAGGAAACAGACGAAAGAAATGGCCCAACCCACCCCCATACACATGTATATACATACACGTCCACACACGCAAATATACATACCCATACATCTCAATGTACACATATATATACACACAGAGACACATACATATATACACATGCACACAATTCACACTGTCTGCCTTTATTCATTCCCATCGCCACCTCGCCACACATGGAATAACATCCCCCTCCCCCCTCATGTGTGCGAGGTAGCGCTAGGAAAAGACAACAAAGGCCACATTTGTTCACACTCAGTCTCTAGCTGTCATGCAATAATGCCCGAAACCACAGCTCCCTTTCCACATCCAGGCCTTACACAACTTTCCATGGTTTACCCCAGACGCTTCACATGCCCTGATTCAATCCATTGACAGCACGTCGACCCCGGTATACCACATCGATCCAATTCACTCTATTCCTTGCCCGCCTTTCACCCTCGTGCATGTTCAGGCCCCGATCACTCAAAATCTTTTTCACTCCATCTTTCCACCTCCAATTTGGTCTCCCACTTCTCCTCGTTCCCTCCACCTCCGACACATATATCCTCTAGGTCAATCTTTCCTCACTCAATCTCTCCATGTGCCCAAACCATTTCAAAACACCCTCTTCTGCTCTCTCAACCACGCTCTTTTTATTTCCACACATCTCTCTTACCCTTACATTACTTACTCGGTCAAACCACCTCACACCACATATTGTCCTCAAACATCTCATTTCCAACACATCCACCCTCCTGCGCACAACTCTATCCATAGCCCACGCCTCGCAACCATACAACATTGTTGGAACCACTATTCCTTCAAACATACCCATTTTTGCTCTCCGAGATAATGTTCTTGACTTCCACACATTCTTCAAGGCTCCCAGAACTTTCACCCCCTCCCCCACCCTATGATTCACTTCCGCTTCCATGGTTCCATCCGCTGCCAGATCCACTCCCACATATCTAAAACACTTCACTTCCTCCAGTTTTTCTCCATTCAAACTTACCTCTCAATTGACTTGACCCTCAACATTGATTCATAAAAAAAACAAAGAAACATGAATTACGTTGATATTTTGATTTACAAGTAGTGTTGTAACTCTAATGATTTTCATGTTTAATCAGGATACCTGACCCTTCCCAATAATACGAAATTGTTTCTTGTTTTCCTGTCTGACGCAATCTCGATTACGAACACACAATGTTTAAGTAGATAAATAGGTCATTACAAGTCTCATATAATGATACCATTCTCTTAATAAATGATCCTATACGTCTTTATTATGTACAATATATAAGTAAAAACAATGAGCAGGTCATTTAGAATGACAGCTAGAAATGGGTATATCATTTCCAAATATAAACAAAATGGTGTGCCTTAGAGTAGTTGGCGAACTCTGGCAAGTTGAGTAATAGGCTACAATAGGAATAAATGATAAAGATCATTTATAATTAAAGATATAATCATTATCACATAATTGCGTCGGGTGAACTGCATACACAGCTTATACATGAGAACGTAGTGAACGTAAGAGAGATGCAATACAAGCATGTTTAAAAAGAAAAAAAGATTACGATACCTTGATGCAAAATGCATTAAATATGATCTTGCACAGTGTTCAGGTCAGGTTTGTATATATATGACTTAATAATGGGTAATGGGGAGCACAGAGTTCAAGTCAGGTTTGTGTATATATGACTTAATAATGGGGAATGGGGAGGGGAAGGGGTTGCTTTGCAATCTGTTACAGGAGGTATGGCGAGAGTCTACACCGTAATGGAAGGCCACAAATGTACTTTGTAAGGGAATTTGTACACTTGCAGGTTGACATGAAAGTGGAGACTCATTGATGAGTGATGGGGGATGGCAGAGCCACTCTCCAAGCACACGAAGATAGTGGGACAATGCCTGGGATTTAGGGAAAGATCCCTGGGATTTAGGGAAAGATGACCACGACGTGTGTAAAGGAAGGGCACCGCTGGGGCTACCTCGGGCCAACACTCCTTCTCGTCCTCCTCCACCGACCTCTTATTGTTGTCCTTATTGACTGGTGGTGTTGACCTGTGGAGCATGCGTGGTGGTGTTGACCTGTGGAGCATGCGTGGTGGTGTTGACCTGTGGAGCATGCGTGGTGGTGTTGACCTGTGGAGCATGCGTGGTGGTGTTGACCAGTGGAGCATGCGTGGTGGTGTTGACCTGTGGAGCATGCGTGGTGGTGTTGACCAACGGAGCATGCGTAGTGGTGTTGACCACTGGAGCATCCGTGGTGGTGTTGACCACTGGAGCATGCGTGGTGGTGTTGACCAGTGGAGCATCCGTGGTGGTGTTCATCACAGGAGCATGTGTGGTGGTGTTGACCACTGGGGCAGGTGTGGTGGAGGCGACACAGGGGTAGTGTGCAGGATGGTCACACACCTGCAGCTCAGGGTTGAAGTGTAGAGGTGTTGGGCAGTGCTGGAGGAGGGCGACCGACTGCCAGGTACACATGTAGAAGGAGCCACAGTCAGCCGGGTTGGGTAGGAGGAGAGGGTAGTCCCCTGGGGGCCAGGGACACTGGGCTGCCACCTCGGGGGGAGCTGTTACGTAGGCCCCGGGGTAACCGCTGATCCCTGCTACCACCGCCATCACGAACAAACTCACAAACCTGAATAATGAATAAATAAGACATTAATAACTGCGTTATACTAGTACACTTGTTTTATTGCTTCTGTAAACTTAATCCATATAAACTACTAACCACTTGAAGATTACACAGAAAGTTAAACATCTTAATGGGAGTTCAAAATTGTGCAAACTGGGCGGAAAAGATGAATATATGGACTATGAACCTTAAGAAAGATGGAAAAGTATCTAAATCAGTCAGTCATTGAGGACTTACATGATATGGACCATTGTCTTGGTGTGTGATCCAAGATGTGTGTGTTGAGCAGGTGGGAATGGTGAACTGGGCTAGGCTTGTTGAACGATGTCGGCATTACAGTGAGACCCTGTGCCTTATATAGGTGACTGAAGCCTCATATCTCGGCCTCACACAGACGTCAGCATCTGGGAAACCCAGTAATTGAGGTTTCCGGAGAGATTTCTAGTTCAAGTAATTGATGAATGTTAGATAAGAACCGACGCGTTGCTGATAAAGATGTGCAGTCTCACGCCCCTTTCATGCTACCGTTAGCGTCTGCAAGTGTGGAAGTCTTCAATTTACTGGTGTTATTCACTGCTACGAGATGATGAAGTCAGATGTCGTGCCATACACGTTGTACGTACACTTGACGTGGTCTTCTGTGATGAAATGGAACGGAAATAATGAAGTCTTATTTGCTCACCGTTCCTGCCTTCCATTCCTGGTCCACCAAGATAAGGGATTCTTGGTAGCATGACATATGTTTTTCTCATATATCACAACCTATTCTCCCAAAATGACCATTTCCTTTCTATTTTTCAATCTATGCACCTCCTTGTTGCAGCTTTCTGTCTTATTTGTCTTTTTAGCAACTTTTCTTGAAGGGAAATATGATGAAAAGGGGACATTAGCAGACCAATTGGTCTTTCCTTGGCTGTCTGTGGAAGATCAGAAATGTAAAGGTTCGAGTCTGGAAGTACCAGTCTTTTATAACGTATCTGTAGTGTTGCTCTCAACAACTTTCTTCCATGAAAAATACGATTGAAGGAGAAGTTCAATTCAAGATGCGAAGTAAACCTTTTGCCCTCGAGTCTGTATCCACTATGGTACGTAAACTTCCCCTACTGATTTTGCCTTAGATGACTGCCTAGACTGAGCGATTCGAAGCCTCGGATCATTTTGAATACCTGTAACAAGTCACCTTTAAAATCTTCTCTTTTATAATCTGAATGATTACATAAGTCGTCTGATCGATTCTCATAGGATTTATTTCTCGGTCCACAAGAAGCAGCTTGGTTCTCCTTTTTTAGGGTGACAAAAATTGCATACATTGACAATGGACGCAACAGTGAACTATGAAGAGTAAAATCAATTCTTTAATATTGACTCCCTATGTTGCCTTGAATTTTGTTGTCGTTTTTACTATGTCTAATTTATGCTCTGATTTAGCTGGAGGTTGTCTAAGCCTCATTAACAAATTTCGTAGGTCTTCGGAATTCATTCTATAGTTTTTATTTCAGATGTCTAAAACTGCATTTTTAATAACATTAGAAATTAGTTTCTCACCTGTGTGCCTAAGTTATCAATGTATGATTGCAGCTGTGGACGCTCAGTTTCTGCTATATATTTATTTCCCAGCCTAGTAACACTACATTGATATTATATGGGAAGAAGAAATGGTCCCTGAGGCACGCCACTTGTTTCGTCTAACCATTCTAAGGCCATTCTTTGCTTGCAGCCAGTCAATCAATTCTGAAACTGCTGAAGTACTTCCCATCTATATCATGATGAAATTGCATTAAAAGAAGTAACAGTTAGATTTCCTGTGCTGCAGCTAAATGTAGAGTGTTTCTATTGATAGTGTAAGTTAATGCAGAGGACACACACATACTTCATAATGATTCAGTGGTCGTACAACTTTGTTGACAACTGTAACTGAGTTTTTGATATTTATTTCCTTATTACTATAAAAAAAAGTTCTTGTCCACCCTCGTCTCCTCAATAGCTTATACTATGAATATGAATCAGTGATATCAATGAAGGGTTTTTGAATCAGTTGCAGGGAATGTCACACATTCGTCATCATTTATGACAATGGATTAGGTATTTCCCTCTTACAGCTGAACGGGAAACATTTTTATCAGCCGAAGGAGGACCACATTTTTATCACCTGCCAGACGTCATATAGATAACGGGTGGGAATTATCACAGGAAGTCCTTGATAAAGATACACCCATTGTTCTTGGACTCCGTTCACACCCCCCCCCCCCCCCAGAGTTGTGACAAGCAATTGCAGTTGGATGGTTGACTAATTGGCCTTTAGGGCTCCTCAACCATCTACGTCAATCACCTGTTTAAAGTCTTGACCACCTATTTTGTTGTCTCCCGCGTTAGCGAGGTAGCGCAAGGAAACAGACGAAAGAATGGCCCAACCCACCCCCATACACGCACATATACATACCTATACATCTCAACGTATGCATATATATACACACACAGACATACACATATATACACATGTACATAATTCATACTGTCTGCCTTTATTCATTCCCATCGCCACCCCGCCACACATGAAATAACCACCCCCTCCCAGCATATTCGCGAGGTAGCGCTTGGAAAAGACAACAAAGGTCACATTCGTTCACACTCAGTCTCTAGCTGTCATGTGATAATGCACCGAAACCACGGCTCCCTTTCCACATCCAGGCCCCACACAACTTTCCATGGTTTACCCCAGACGCTTCACATGCCCTGGTTCAATCCCTTGACAGCACGTCGACCCCGGTGTACCACATCGTTCCAATTCACTTTACTTCTTGCACGCCTTTCACCCTCCTGCATGTTCAGGCCCCGATCACTCTAAATCTTTTTCACTCCATCTTTCCACCTCCAATTTGGTCTCCCACTTCTCCTCGTTCCCTCCACCTCTGACATATATATCCTCCTGGTCAATCTTTCCTCATTCATTCTCTCCATGTGAACAAACCATTTCAAAACACCCTCTTCTGCTCTCTCAACCACGCTTTTTTTTTTTTTTTTATTACCACACACCTCTCTTACCCTATTACTACTTACTCGATCAAACCACCTCACACCACATATTGTTCTCAAACATCTCATTTCCAGCACATCCACCCTCCGCACAACTCTATCTATAGCCCAAGCCTCGCAACCATATATCATTGTTGGAACCACTATTCCTTCAAACATACCCATTTTTGCTTTCCGAGATAATGTTCTCGACTTCCACACATTCTTCAAGGCTCCCAGAATTTTCGCCCCCTCCCCTCCCCTATGATTCACTTCCGCTTCCATGGTTCCATCCGCTGCCAAATCCACTCCCAGATATCTAAAACACTTCACTTCCTCCAGTTTTTCTCCATTCAAACTTACCTCCCAGTTGACTTGTCCCTCAACCCTACTGTACCTAATAACCTTGCTCTTATTCCCATTTACTCTCAGCTTTCTTCTTTCACACACTTTACCAAACTCAGTCACCAGCTTCTGCAGTTTCTCACACGAATCATCCACCAGCGCTGTATCATCAGCGAACAACAACTGACTCACTTCCCAAGCTCTCTCATCCACAACAGACTGCATACTTGCCCCTCTTTCCAAAACTCTTGCATTCACCTCCCTAACAACCCCATCCATAAATGAATTAAACAACCATGGAGACATCACACACCCCTGCCGCAAACCAACATTCACTGAGAACCAATCACTTTCCTCTCTTCCTACTCGTACACATGGCTTACATCCTCGATAAAAACTTTTCACTGCTTCTAACAACTTGCCTCCCACACCATATATTCTTAACACCTTTAACAGAGCATCTCTATCAACTCTATCATATGCCTTCTCCAGATCCATAAATGCTACATACAAATCCATTTGCTTTTCTAAGTATTTCTCACATACGTTCTTCAAAGCAAACACCTGATCCACACATCCTCTACCACTTCTGAAACTACACTGCTCTTCCCCAATCTGATGCTCTGTACATGCCTTCACCCTCTCAATCAATACCTTCCCATATAATTTCCCAGAAATACTCAACAAACTTATACCTCTGTAATTTGAGAACTCACTTATCTCCCCTTTGCCTTTGTGCAATGGCACTATGCAAACATTCTGCCAATCCTCAGGCACCTCACCATGAGTCATACATACATTGAATAACCTTACCAACCAGTCAACAATACATTCACCCCCTTTTTTCTAATAAATTCCACTGCAATACCATCCAAACCCGCTGCCTTGCCGGCTTTCATCTTCCGCAAAGCTTTTACTACCTCTTCTCTGTTTACCAAAGCCTCTCACTTTGCACACCACCTCGACCAAAACACCCTATATCTGCACTCTATCATCAAACACATTCAACAAAGCTTCAAAATACTCACTCCATCTCCTTCTCACATCACCACTAATTGTTATCACCTCCCCATTAGCCCGCTTATCTGAAGTTCCTATTTGTTCCCTCGTCTTACGCAGTTTATTTACCTCCTTCCAAAACATCTTTTTATCCTCCCTAGAATTTAATGATACTCTCTCTCACCCCAACTCTCATTTGCCCTCTTTTTCACCCCTTGCACCTTTCTCTTGACCTCCTGCCTCTTACTTTTATACATCTCCCTCTCATTTGCATTATTTCCCTGCAAAAATCGTCCAAATGCCTCTCTCTTCTCTTTCACTAATAATCTTACTTCTTCATCCCCCCACTGACTACCCTTTCTAATCAACCCACCTCCCACGCTTCTCATGCCACAAGCATCTTTTGCAAAAGCCATCACTGCTTCCCTAAATACATCCCATTCCTCCCCCACTTCCATTACGTCCTTTGTTCTCACCTTTTTCCATTCTGTACTCATTCTCTCCTGGTACTTCCTCACACAAGTCTCCTTCCCAAGCTCACTTACTCTCACCACTCTCTTCACCCCAACATTCTCTCTTCTTTTCTGAAAACCTCTACAAATCGTCACCTTCGCCTCCACAAGATAATGATCAGGCATCCCGCCAGTTGCACCTCTCAGCACATTAACATCCAAAAGTCTCTCTTTCTCGCGCCTATCAATCAACACGTAATTCAATAACGCTCTCTGGCCATCTCTCCTACTTACATACGTATACTTATGTATATCTCTCTTTTTAAACCAGGTATTCCCAATCACCATTCTTTTTTCAGCACATAAATCTACAAGCTCTTCACCATTTCCATTTACAACACTGAACACCCAATGTACACCAATTATTCCCTCAACTGCCACATTACTAACCTTTGCATTCAAAATCACCCATCACTATAACCCGGTCTCGTGCATCAAAACTACTAACACACTCACTCAGCTGCTCCCAAAACACTTGCCTCTCATGATCTTTCTTCTCATGCCCAGGTGCTTATGCACCAATAATCACCCATCTCTCTCCATCCACTTTCAGTTTTACCTATATCAATCTAGAGTTTACTTTGTTACACTCTATCAAATACTCCCACCACTCCTGTTTCAGGAGTAGTGCTACTCCTTCCCTTGCTCTTGTCCTCTCACTAACCCCTGACTTTACTCCCAAGACATTCCCAAACCACTCTTCCCCTTTACCCTTGAGCTTTGTTTCACTCAGAGCCAAAACATCCAGGTTCCTTTCCTCAAACATACTACCTATCTCTTCTTTTTTCTCATTTTGGTTACATCCACACACATTTAGACACCCCAATCTGAGCCTTCGAGGAGGATGAGCACTCCCCGCATGACTCCTTCTTCTGTTTCTCCTTTTAGAAAGTCAAAATACAAGGAGGAGAGGGTTTCCAGCCCCTCGCTCCCGTCCCCTTTAGTCGCCTTCTACGACACGTGAGGAATGTGTGGGAAGCATTCTTTCTCCCCTCTTCCCAGGGATATATATATATTTATATATATATATATATATATATATATATATATATATATATATATATATATATATATATATATATATATATATATATATATATATATTATCCCTGGGGATAGGGGATTAAGAATACTTCCCACGTATTCCCTGCGTGTCGTAGAAGGCGACTAAAAGGGGAGGGAGCGGGGGGCTGGAAATCCTCCCCTCTCGTTTTTTTTTTTTTTTTTTTTTTTTTTCCAAAAGAAGGAACAGAGGGGGCCAGGTGAGGATATTCCAAAAAAGGCCCAGTCCTCTGTTCTTACCGCTACCTCGCTAACGTGGGAAATAGCGAATAGTTTAAAAGAAAGAAAGATATATATATATATATATATATATCTTTCTTTTTTTCTTTCAAACTATTCGCCATTTCCCGCATTAGCGAGGTAGCGTTAAGAACAGAGGACTGGGCCTTTGAGGGAATACCCTCACCTGGCCCAATTCTCTGTTCCTTCTTTTGGAAAATTAAAAAAAAAACGAGAGGGGAGGATTTCCAGCCCCCCGCTCCCTCCCCTTTTAGTCGCCTTCTACGACACGCAGGGAATACGTGGGAAGTATTCTTTCTCCCCTATATATATATATAGTATTCTTTCTCCCCTATATATATATATATATATATATATATATATATATATATATATATATATATATATATATATATATATAATCTTTTTTTTCAATGTATGTATAGTTTACCCCTTTCTAAATTGCTGTCCATAGCACACATTACATATATGTATGTCACATGGAAATAAGAAGAGCAATAATAAAGTAATGAATTAGGCCATTGTTAAGAGATCAGCCTTTTATTGGTAGGACGTATGGCAAATGACTGGTTGGTTACAGGAGGCCTATTAACTACCGTCAGTTTTCTATTGAAAACCATCAGTTGAATAAGAAACACACGAATCCCTTCAGCTTCTCAAAATAATCCTCAGACGAATTATTAATTCGTATTTGCCTTTTGTGAGTCCACAAATGGCCCTTTCCAGTATAAGAACTACTGTTGCTATAGTGTCTGTGGGGACAACTAAAAACACACAATACCCAACTGAAAAAAAAATTGTTTTTTGGTATTTTTCTTGTATGCCATCGCGATGATGAACATTATGGTGGTAATGAACATGATGGTGAGGGATGGAACACATGCTGGTAATGATTCACATGCTGGTGAGTGATAGGGAACATGATGATGATGGTGGACCAGATGGTGATATTGAACATGATGGTGAACATGATGATGGTGGTGGACCAGATGGTGATATTGAACATGATGGTGAGTGATGGTGAACATGATGATGATGATGATGGACCAGATGGTGATATTGAACATGATGGTGAGTGATGGTGAACATGATGATGATGATGATGGACCAGATGGTGATATTGAACATGATGGTGAGTGATGGTGAACATGATGATGATGATGATGATGGACCAGATGGTGATATTGAACATGATGGTGAGTGATGGTGAACATGATGATGATGATGATGGACCAGATGGTGATATTGAACATGATGGTGAGTGATGGTGAACATGATGATGATGATGATGATGGACCAGATGGTGATATTGAACATGATGGTGAGTGATGGTGAACATGATGATGATGATGATGATGGACCAGATGGTGATATTGAACATGATGGTGAGTGATGGTGAACATGATGATGATGATGATGGACCAGATGGTGATATTGAACATGATGGTGAGTGATGGTGAACATGATGATGATGATGATGATGGACCAGATGGTGATATTGAACATGATGGTGAGTGATGGTGAACATGATGATGATGATGATGGACCAGATGGTGATATTGAACATGATGGTGAGTGATGGTGAACATGATGATGATGATGATGATGGACCAGATGGTGATATTGAACATGATGGTGAGTGATGGTGAACATGATGATGATGATGATGATGGACCAGATGGTGATATTGAACATGATGGTGAGTGATGGTGAACATGATGATGATGATGATGATGGACCAGATGGTGATATTGAACATGATGGTGAGTGATGGTGAACATGATGATGATGATGATGATGGACCAGATGGTGATATTGAACATGATGGTGAGTGATGGTGAACATGATGATGATGATGATGATGGACCAGATGGTGATATTGAACATGATGGTGAGTGATGGTGAACATGATGATGATGATGATGATGGACCAGATGGTGATATTGAACATGATGGTGAGTGATGGTGAACATGATGATGATGATGATGATGGACCAGATGGTGATATTGAACATGATGGTGAGTGATGGTGAACATGATGATGATGATGATGATGGACCAGATGGTGATATTGAACATGATGGTGAGTGATGGTGAACATGATGATGATGATGATGATGGACCAGATGGTGATATTGAACATGATGGTGAGTGATGGTGAACATGATGATGATGATGATGATGGACCAGATGGTGATATTGAACATGATGGTGAGTGATGGTGAACATGATGATGATGATGATGATGGACCAGATGGTGATATTGAACATGATGGTGAGTGATGGTGAACATGATGATGATGATGGACCAGATGGTGATATTGGGGATGATGGTGTATTGGTGAACATGATGATGATCTACAATGATATAATGAACTTGATGATAATGATCATTATGGTGAACATCATCATGATAGTGAATATATGGTATGTGATGATGAACATGATGGTAATACTATAGTTATGAATGATGAACATGATGATGATAAACATATTGTAAGTGATGATAGTGATTGTGAACATGATAGAAGTAATGGTGAACATAACAGTGAAAATGAACATGATGGTGAACATGATAGAAGTAATGGTGAACATAACAGTGAAAATGAACATGGTGAACATGATAGAAGTAATGGTGAACATAACAGTGAAAATGAACATGATGGTGAACATATGACGATAATGAACATGACAATAGGTGATAACCTCCACCAAGTTTGAAACCTGATATTTTTGGCTTTTCCTCAAGAGTCACAAAAAAAGTTTGGTTCCTTTGGTCACTTATTTGACCATAATTTGGCCAGTGTTCGTAGCGATAACAGATTTGAGTCAATAATTTAATTTCAGTCTCCTCAAGAGGTCAATAGTCGACCTTTTATAATTAGTTTGTTCTTTGGCAATAGTTTATCACCGAGGTCACCTTTGTGATCAGGTTATCTAGAATGAACACTTGACTTCTCTTACTAGAAGGCTCATAATATGCCAAATAAAGAACGTATAAGTTAATTTCCTTGACATCTTAAGAAAGTGATCAAGATTCTGGTCATTATAACATTACATTGACGGCTAAGATGACCTTAGAATTGACCCAGCCAGTCGATTGACCTAAGGCCAAATAACCAGCTCGCCCCATTTAACTAGTGATTAACTTGTGATTTCTAATAGATTTTAATGTACGGACCAAGGGGATATGCGTGTCATCACAACTTGTTCAACTTACGTGCTTATGAACAGTAAATATACTATTTCTACATGATACTATTTCTACAGTGATACAACGGGACCAAGTCAAAGCTATGTATACTTTTGGTACGGGTAAAGATTATGTATAATAACTGCTATGTATGTTAATGAACTTGCGCTTCCAATACGGTCTTAAACCTCTCAAAGAAAACCTTTAGTTGAAAAGACTGGCTAAGTAGAGACATTATTTAAACCTTCTATATCCCGTACATCACATATGTAATCGACAACCACGCCATATATATATATATATATATATATATATATATATATATATATATATATATATATATATATATATATATATATTACCCCTGGGGATAGGGGATTAAGCATACTTCCCACGTATTCCCTGCGTGTCGTAGGAGGCGACTGAAAGGGGAGGGAGCGGGGGGCTGGAAATCCTCCCCTTTCGTTTTTTTTTTTTTTTTTGTTAATTTTCCAAAAGAAGGAACAGAGGGGGCCAGGTGAGGATATTCCAAAAAGGCCCAGTCCTCTGTTCTTAACGCTACCTCGCTAACGCGGGAAATGGCGAATAGTTTAAAAGAAAGAAAAAAAAAAAAATATATATATATATATATATATATATATATATATATATATATGTGTGTGTGTGTGTGTGTGTGTGTGTGTGTGTGTGTGACCTTAAAGTTGACCTTAACTTTAGGAATGTTAACAGATCCTTCCCTCCCACATTAAAGATGAACCCTGAAAGTCCACAAAACCTTCTGGTGTCCAAAAGGCATCAGCCCAGTTCCCATCAGCTCAAAACCTTAACATTTGACCCACTGATAATGAGTTTCATTATTTTTTTTTCTTTTTTTTTTTCATACTATTCGCTATTTCCCGCGATAGCGAGGTAGCGTTAAGAACAGCGGACTGGGCCTTTGAGGGAATATCCTCACCTGGCCCTCTTCTCTGTTCCTTCTTTTGGAAAATTAAAAAAAAAAATAAGAAAACGAGAGGGGAGGATTTCCAGCCCCCCGCTCCCAAGTTTCATTAATATTCTAGTATATGAAATAGTCGTCCATGACGTCACGTGACCTGATTGAAAATGGAACCGGGTTAGTGTGCTCGTTCGTGAAACATGACAGAGGCTTTGGAGGTAATCATGTCACCATTGTGTACATCTCAGTAATCAGATAAGAACACCATGAAGTAAGTTAACTGGGTATCCACAAGCTACTGGGTTGCCACAGTAACACCTTCTATCATGCTTATCAGTGCTTAATCCAAGGTGGCCTTCACTTCCCAGAGCTGTCCAATATGTAGTGTTGCTTTTAGCTTCATGTGTAGTCTACGTATTATATGTAGAGACAGTCTTGATATTCCCTCTAATGTTTGGTGAACTGTCATTATGGTAGTAAAATGAGCAGACCAGCCCGTCTGAAGCTAGTGTTTGACCTCATCCATGGGCTAATGACAGGTAATGAGGACTTAACGACCGTTCAGAGATGGGAGACAAGATAGCTGTAGCATTATCATGTCGGGATACTTAGGGAAAACTGCTATGGTAAGTCCAGCAATTAATACAGTGATAAGGGAACAGAATTGAATTGGATTATAGAGATATGTGGCAGGCGAAATGTGACCCCTAGAGTTGATGAACCTCAAGTGTAAGTTATGCCATGAACTATGAAGACAAGTACTGCAACACTATATATTACAATGCCTTTTCATCCTCAGCTATTGACCTCCAGGTCTAACTAAGGTTTTCTGAAGTGTGTAGGTACTTAGGTACTTCGTTGTGATATATTTTAACAGTGATGTACTTGATGGCACCCTAATACTGTCTGGGCTTTGCAAGTCTGTTCAGAACTTCATTGATGAAACTAAGTGTATACATAATTTTCCATGCCATGGGGTTTGTTATATTATTTTTTTTCCTATGATTGATGTGTAATAGTAAGGAGGCATATGAATAATGAATAGGGAAGATGTGTAGTGAAAGCAAGTCAAATACCAATGTTAATCAACCCATAAAAACTCACCTAATACCTTTTAGGAACCAGATTTTACCTTAATAATCGTTATTATAGGCGAAATACTGTACAATAAGGACATTTTCCCTCTTGTCTTTTGCTTGTCTTTTTGCAATGTTGGCTACCCACGATTAGATGAAGTACATAAACTCAGTGATAGCAAATACTTCCTGTAAGTAAAGCCTTAGCAGTTGAATGCAAACATCATAATGGTCCCTTTTTTTGCAATTGATAACTAAGATAAGATGAATTTAGGCTGTTAGGGAAGTTAGATGAGGTTTTCATAGGTCTATTGACTTCCAGAAGTATTACACCTTTGCCCCACATTGTTCCAGATCACTATAGTCCTCTCTGCTGTAATTATTTATTGTGGTAAGGTGGAAGAAATGCTTCAGAACATGCCATGCTCTCCAGGTCTAAATGATTTTTACAAAGCATAAGGAGTTCACTGACAAGTGTTTCTTCCAAATCCATGCTATTTTAGTGGTGCCGTTGGACTGGAACTTTTGTGTTTTCACAGCAGCCTCATGATACGCTTTTTTATTGATTTAGCAGCAAGTTACTCTTGGTGAAGGAAAGTTTTGTGTTACTGTTTTTGTAATAGAATTTTAGATTAGAATTTTTATAGTTTCATAGCTCTAGTTTTCTTTATTATGATTTGGTGGAGATAAGAATTGAGGATGCATGAGGTACATAAATGTATGAAACCTCACCAGACATATATTATCAAGAGATGTAGACATATATCTTTAGGATGTACTTTAATATTGAACGCCTTACGTAACATGAGGCTGTACTTTAACACTGAAAACCTCTCCTCGATTAGCATTAACTTGTAATTGCACTAGATGAACCCAACATCCTCTAAAGATGAATTAGGTTTTTTGATTCCATGATGCAAGCTTAGTTAATTGTCCCCCTCTTATGATTTTGAACAAAAAAAATTGTGAACCTTTTTAGATTTTGGCTGGCAAACTTTAATCGTGAACTCTGTAAAACTTTTACTTTGCTTTGAAATATGACTGTCATTGTAAAGTATTAAGAACAATTCAGTTCCTGAGAGGTAAAGTTTTTAAAAATTCATTTATGTATTAAGGGATGTATTTTGACAATATCAACTAGCTTTCAGTTGCAAGGACTAGTGGGGAGGTCACATACATCTTCAGAAATGTTTAGTATTGGGTCATGGCTTTTGCAGAGTATGAAGAGTTGAATTTACTTTTGTGTTAAGAGTGTGTACTAGATCAAGGCATTTGTTCATCCATTTCGCACAGGTAATATTTCTAAAGACCTGCACATACATTGTAGGAAATCGATAGGACATGCAGATTTGAGATTAAGAACTAAGCTAGTATCTTATAATTGCCTTTAGAGTAAAGAGTATTTGACATAGATTTCCTAGTATTTTGTTAATGTTAGAACTGACATATCATTCAAGATAGCACATTTTGGTACTTAGGGTAAGGTAATGCATGTCATACCATTAGAATTTAATGATGTGATAGTTATTATAAGAACAGGAAATGATATACTGGATGTAGAGACAAGAGTAATTTAGTACAGATGCTCTTCCCAAGAAAATTATCAAAAGAATTTGTACTCAATACTACTGCAGTGAAGAAATCTAGTTGAACGGTGGGTCCTGGATGTGGAGAGGGAGCTGTGGTTTTGGTGCATTACACATGACAGTTAGAGAATGGATGTGAGCAGATGTGGCCTTCCTTCCTTATGTTTCCTGGTGCTATCTTGCTGATGCAGTGGGTGGCAATGCTATTTTCTGTGGGGTGGGGTGGCACTGGGAATGGATAAAGGTGAGCAAGTATGAATTTGGCAAGTATGAGTTTGGTAAAGTGTGTGAAAGAAGAAAGGTAAGAGTAAATGTGAATAAGAGCAAGGTTATTAGGTACAGTAGGGTTGAGGGTCAAGTCAATTGGGAGGTGAGTTTGAATGGAGAAAAACTGGAGGAAGTGAAGTGTTTTAGATATCTGGGAGTGGATCTGGCAGCGGATGGAACCATGGAAGCGGAAGTGGATCATAGGGTGGGGGAGGGGGCGAAAATTCTGGGAGCCTTGAAGAATGTGTGGAAGTCGAGAACATTATCTCGGAAAGGAAAAATGGGTATGTTTGAAGGAATAGTGGTTCCAACAATGTTGTATGGTTGCGAGGCGTGGGCTATGGATAGAGTTGTGCGCAGGAGGATGGATGTGCTGGAAATGAGATGTTTGAGGACAATGTGTGGTGTGAGGTGGTTTGATCGAGTAAGTAACGTAAGGGTAAGAGAGATGTGTGGAAATAAAAAGAGCGTGGTTGAGAGAGCAGAAGAGGGTGTTTTGAAGTGGTTTGGGCACATGGAGAGAATGAGTGAGGAAAGATTGACCAAGAGGATATATGTGTCGGAGGTGGAGGGAACGAGGAGAAGAGGGAGACCAAATTGGAGGTGGAAAGATGGAGTGAAAAAGATTTTGTGTGATCGGGGCCTGAACATGCAAGAGGGTGAAAGGAGGGCAAGGAATAGAGTGAATTGGAGCGATGTGGTATACCGGGGTTGATGTGCTGTCAGTGGATTGAATCAGGGCATGTGAAGCGTCTGGGGTAAACCATGGAAAGCTGTGTAGGTATGTATATTTGCGTGTGTGGACGTATGTATATACATGTGTATGGGGGTGGGTTGGGCCATTTCTTTCGTCTGTTTCCTTGCGCTACCTTGCAAACGTGGGAGACAGCGACAAAGCAAAAAAAAAAAAAAAAAGTATGAATATGTACATTTGTATATATGTGTATATGTATATGTGTATGTATGTATGTACGTATATATACATTACGTACGTATATATATTTTTTCATGCATATCCACCATTTCCCACATTGGTGAGGTAGTGTTAAGAGCAGAGGACTGAACCTTTGAGGGAATATCCTCACTTGGCCTCCTTCTCTGTTCCTTCTTTAGGAAAAACAGGAGGGGAGGATATCCAGCCCTCCCACTCCCTCCCCTTTTAGTTGCCTTCTACAACACGCAGGGAGTACATAGGAAGTAGTCTTTCTCCTCGTCCCCAAGGATGATAAATGAATATATCTGAGATAGTTTCTAAAGTTGATAGTTTTTACCTTTTCTTCTCAGAGGAGCATGCTGTGTTTGGCTGCTATGTTCATCCTTCTTCTCGCTCTAATCCAAGGGATACAAGGCAGATATTTATGCAGAAGCATCAATACTTCCCAAGGTGAGTTCATGTTTTGTAACTTGTTTTTACAAAACCTCAAGGATTATGATTTTACAATGATATGGAAACCTGTTTTCTGTTGCTGTTTTTCTCTTTTTCATTAAGGCTAGTGCAGTAACTGTTTGTATTAGTGTATCATGTTATCATGTTAACTGTCATTAATACCCTGCCAGTCTTGGTTTATTTTGGGTGATTTTTTTTATTTTCTATTTTTATTTATTATACTTTGTCGCTGTTTCCCTGTGTTAGTGAGGTAGCGCAAGGAAACAGATGAAAGAATGGCCCAACTCACCCACATACACATGTATATACATACACATTTACTCATGCACATATACATACCTATACATCTCAGCATATACATATATATACACACACAGACGTATACACACACATATACATACATATACTTCCCATGTATTCCCTGTGTGTCGTAGAAGGCGACTAAAAGGGAAGGGAGCGGGGGGGCTGGAAATCCTCCCATCTTGGTTTTTTTACATTTTCCAAAAGAAGGAACAGAGAAGGGGGCCAGGTGAGGATATTCCCTCAAAGGTCCAGTCCTCTGTTCTTGACGCTACCTTGCTAACATGGGAAATGGCGAATAGTATGAAAGAAAAAAAGAAAACATAATTCATACTGTCTGCCCTTATTCATTCACGTCGCTACCACGCCACACATGAAATGAAAACCTCCTCCCCCGCATGTGCGCAAGGTAGCACTAGGAAAAGACAACAAAGGCCACATTCATTCACACTCAGTCTCTGGCTGTCATGTATAATGCACCAAAACCACATTTTTACAAATGTTTAAAGTTCAAGTAGTAGAAATGGATTTTTGTGATCTTGATGCAGTATTAAGATGAAGGAAAGAAATTCAAGAGCTACATAGAATTGGACGAGGCAAATATATTAAGAAGGATGTTGTATAAGTCGCAAGTACATATTGAGAGAAAGGGGAGAAACATACAAAATCTCTTTGTCATAAATAAAACTTGACAACACTTAACCCGCACAACTCATTCTTTGCTACACCTGATTTTCCTGTGGTGAGCACTCTGCGCTAGTCCTACCTCTTGGCAAAATGGTAGGAACAATAGATAGAAGTAGTAGATAGACTGGAGCTTTAGGTAGAAACATTAAGTAGAAGCATTAGGTGGGAGGTGCGCAGATTAGAAGGGGTAGTGAGTGGTGGGATGAAGAAGTAAGATTGTTAGTGAAAAAGAAGACAGAGGCATTTGGACGATTTTTGCAGAGAAATAGTGCAAATGACTGGGAGATGTATGAAAGAAAGAGGCAGGAGGTCAAGAGGAAGGTGCAAGAGGTGAAAAAGAGGGTAAATGAGAGTTGGGGTGTGAGAGTATCGTTAAATTTTAGAGAGAATGAAAAGATATTTTGGAAGGAGGTAAATAAAGTGCGTAAGACAAGAGAACAAATGTGAACATCGGTGAAGGGGGCAAATGGGGAGGTAATAACAAGTAGTGGTGAAGTGAGCAGATGGAGTGAGTATTTTGAAGGTTTGTTGAATGTGTTTGATGATAGAGTGGCAGATATAGGGTGTTTTGTTCGAGGTGTGTGGAGTAAGAGGGTCAGGGAGAATGGTTTGGTAAAGGAAAAGGAGGTAGTGAACGCTTTGCAGAAGATGAAAGCAGGCAAGGCGGCAGGTATGGATGGTATTGCAGTGGAATTTATTAATAAAGAGGGTGACTGTGTTGTTGAGTGGTTGGTGAGAATATTCAATGTATGTATGGTTCATGGTGAAGTGCCTGAGGATTGATGGAATGCTTGCATAGTACCATTGTACAAAGGCAAAGGGGATAAAGGTAAGTGCTTAAATTACAGAGGTATAAGTTTGTTGAGTATTCCTGGGAAATTATATGGGAGGGTATTGATTGAGAGGGTGAAGGTATGTACAGAGCATCAGATTGGGGAAGAGCAGTGTGGTTCCAGAAGTGGTAGAGGACATGTGGATCATGTGTTTGCTTTAAAGAATGTTTATCTTATTTATATTTATTATACTTTGTTGCTGTCTTCCGCATTAGCGAGGTAGCATAAGGAAACAGATGAAAGAATGGCCCAACCCACCCACATGCACAGCTATATACATACACGTCCACACACGCACATATACATACCTATACATCTTAACGTATACATATATATACACACACAGACATGTACATGTACATACACATGTACGTAATTCATACCGTCTGCACTTATTCATTCCCGTCGCCACCCCGCCACACATGAAATGACAACCCCCCTCCCTCTGCATATGTGCAATGTAGCGCTAGGAAAAGACAACTAAGGCCACATTTGTCCACACTCAGTCTCTAGCTGTCATGTATAATGCACAGAAACCACAGCTTCCTTTCCACATCCAGGCCCCACGGAACTTTCCATGGTTTACCCCAGATGCTTCACATGTCCCTGGTTCAATCCATTGACAGCACGTCGACCCTAGTATACCACATCGTTCCAATTCACTCTATTCCTTGCACGCCTTTCACCCTCCTGCATGTTCAGGTCCCTATCACTCAAAATCTTTTTTACTCCATATTTCTACCTCCGATTTGGTCTCCCACTTCTTCTCGTTCCCTCCACCCCTGACACATATATCCTCTTTGTCAATCTTTCCTCACTCATTGTAAGTATGTGAGAAACACATAGAAAAACATATAGATTTGTATGTAGCATTTATGGATCTGGAGAAGGCATATGATAAGAGTTGATAGAGATGCTCTGTGAAAGGTGTTAAGAGTATATAATGTGGGGGTAAGTTGCTAGAAGCAGTGAAAAGTTTTTATCAAGGATGTAAGGCATGTGTATGAGTAGGAAGAGAGGAGAGTGATTGGTTCCCATTGAATGCTGGTTTGCGGCAGGGGTGTGTGATTATTCCATGGTTGTATAGTTTGTTTATGGATGGGGTTGTTAGGGAGGTGAATGCAAGAATTTTGGAGAGAGGGGCAAGTATACAGTCTGTTGTGGATGAGAGGACTTGGGAAGTGAGTTATTTGTTGTTCGCTGATGATAAATTGTTGATGGTTGATTCAGATGAGAAACTGCCGAAGTTGTTGACTGAGTTTGGTAAAGTGTGTGAATGAAGAAAGCTGAGGGTGATTGTGATTAAGAGCAAGGTTATAAGGTTCAGTAGGGTCAAGGGACAAGTCAACTGGGAGGTAAGTTTGAATGGAGAAAAACTGGAGGAAGTGAAGTGTTTTAGATATCTGGGAGTGGATTTGGCAGCGGATGGAACCATGGAAGTGGAAGTGAGTCACAGGGTGGGGGAGGGGGTGAAGGTTCTGGGAGCGTTGAAGAATGTATGGAAGTCGAGAACATTATCTCGGAGAGCAAAGATGAGTATGTTTGAAGGAATAGTGGTTCCAGCAATGTTATATGATTGCAAGGCATGGGCTATAGATAGAGTTGTGTGGAGGAGGATGGATGTGTTGGAAATGAGATGCTTGAAGACAATATGTGGTGTGAGGTGGTTTGATTAAGTAATGAAAGGATAAGAGAGATGTGTGGTAATAAAATGAGTGTGGTTGAGAGAGCAGAAGAGGGTGTATTGGAATGGTTTGGTCACATGGAGAGAATGAGTGAGGAAAGATTGACGAAGAGGATATATGTGTCAGACGGAGGCAATGAGAAGTGGGAGACCAAATTGGAGGTGGAAGGTTGGAGTGAAAAAGATTTTGAATGATCAGGGCCTGAACATACAGGAGGGTGAAAGGCATGCAAGGAATAGAGTAAATTGGAACGATGTGGTATACTGGGGTTGATGTGCTGTCAATGGATTGAACTAGGGTATGTGAAGTATCTGGGATAAACCAAGGAAAGTTTTGTGGGGCCTAGATTTGGAAAGGGAGCTGTGGTTTCGGTGCATTACACATGACAGCTAGAGACTGAGTATAAACGAATGTGGCCTTTGTTTATTTCTAGCGCTACCTTGCACGCACGCGGGGGGAGGGGGTCCCATTTCATCTGCGGTGGGGTGGTGATGGAAATGGATGAAGGCAGCAAGTATGAATATGTACATGTGTATATAAGTATATGTCTGTGTATGTATATGAATGTATATGTTGAAATGTATAGGTATGTATATGTGCATGTGTATGTATATGTATATTCATGTGTATGTGGGTGGGTTGGGCCATTCTTTCGTCTGTTTCCTTGCGCTACTCTGCTAACGCAGGAGACAGTGACAAAGTATAATGAAATATGTAAATGATTCCAACAATGTTATATAGTTGCGAGGCGTGGGCTATAGATAGAGTTGTGCGGAGGAGTGTGGATGTGCTGGAAATGAGATGTTTGAGAACAATATGTGGAGTGAGGTGGTTTGATCGAGTAAGTAATGATAGGGTAAGAGAGATGTGTGGTTATAAAAAGAGTGTGGTTGAGAGAGCAGAAGAGGGTGTTTTGAAATGGTTTGGTCACATGGAGAGAATGAATGAGGAAAGATTGACCAAGAGGATATATGAGTCAGAGGTGGAGGGAACGAGAAGTAGGAGACCAACTTGGAGGTGAAAAGATAGAGTGAAAAAGATTTTGAGTGATCGGGGCCTGAACATGCAGGAGGGTGAAAAGCGTGCAAGGAATAGTGAATTGGAATGATGTGGTATACTGGGGTCGACGTGCTGTCAGTGGATTGAACCAGGGCATGTGAAGCGTCAGGGGTAAACCATGGAAAGTTGTGTGGGGCCTGGATGTGGGAAGGGAGCTGTGGTTTCGGTGCATTATTACACGACAGCTAGAGACTGAATGTGAACGAATGTGGCCTTTGTTGTCTTTTCCTAGTGCTACCTCGTGCACATGCTGGGGGAGGGGGTTGTTATTTCATGTGTGGCGGGGTGGTGATGGGAATGAATAAAGGCAGACATTATGAATTATGTACATGTGTATATATGTATATGTCTGTGTGTGTATATATATGTATACGTTGAGATGTATAGGTATGTATATTTGCGTGTGTGGACGTGTATGTATATACATGTGTATGTGGGTGTGTTGGGCCATTCTTTCGTCAGTTTCCTTCCGCTGCCTCGCTAACGCAGGAGACAGCGACAAAGTGAAATAGAAAAAAATAAATGATTAGATTGGAGCATTAACTGGAGGCCTTAGCTTGTATTGGGTTGTAACATTAGGCCGGGATATTAGGTAGACAATTAGGTGGAAGTGGTTGGTAGGAACATTAGGTAGGAGCCTATGAAAACACTGCTGAAGTTGCCTTCTGCCAGTGTTCTGTTAAAGGTGAAGGACTAAATTTAGGCTAAGAAGTGATACTAGAGTTCAATACTTATGGAGAGACTTTTGCCGTTACCACTCAAATGGAACGGGTATCAGAGATAGATAGATAGATGGATAGAAAGATAGAAAGGGAGAAAAAGAAATAGATTGACAAAAGAGTGTGTATTTGTATGAGTTGATTGCTATGATTTCATGTGGTTCAAGGAATTAGTATGTAGGACTATTAACGAGACTTGCTACACTTTGCTGTATCCAAGGAGAGGTTGCTGTATGTGAAAATTTTTGAGTTATCAGCTGCAACTACATTTGATTCTTTTGACATAAATATCACCCACCTTTCTTGTGGGTGCAGCTTTGAATAATTGTATCATATTCTATTATTGTTGGTTTAGATAATCGGTATTTATGTACTGTGTTATGGCATTTATGTCATTTTTCAGAGTTGGAATATGAGATTAGCTCATCTAATTCAAAGTAATACTTGTGGCACTTTCATAAATGACATTAAGTTTATTGCTTTACTTACTCTTGTCTAATGAAATAATATTTTAACTGAAGCTATTTGTTCCAGTCAGGCTGGTGCCAGGATTTGGTATCCCCATTTTTCTCAGAATGGGCATGGCTTAAATCATTACTTCCTTGCACTTTCCTTAGAATCAGGATTTTTTTACTAAATTAACTGGATATGCTCATGATGTGTTTTTTAATACTCTGCTCAAGTGTGAACTTCTTACCACATTCAGAAGCAGAGCATTTTTGCCAAACAGGATTCTGTTTATGGTTAAACTCAGTTGACATATCTCTAGGAAGAATTTTATCCTAAGCCTTACGAATTGTGCTTAGACACTGATTTTGTACATTGGGAGGATGTTAGACATGATTAACTATTTAGGTTTGTGCATTAATATGCATTTCCTTAAGATGCCTTGAATTTCTTAGATCTGCTTCCAATGCCAGTGGTTCCTACTTGAGCAAAATTTATTGACTCAGAATTGTCACTGGTGAAGTTGTCATACTTGTCAGTAATGTTGTTGATCTTAGCTCTAGGGTAAGAGTATTTATGTCCCTTGTTTGTAACCCTTGTTTTGATGCATGACTGGGGAGTCACTGCCTAGGACAATATTAGGATTATTATGGTTTGTTTCAAGTAATATGGGAAAGTTGTTTTAAGTAAGTATGTTAAAATTCTTCATAGAGCCATATAGCTCTTCCTCATCGGTTGGAATACCTCATTTTCCTGGCATTAGATTCATACATGTACATTGTGAGTCTCTAACTTGTCTACTTTGTCAAACAACATTTTCCTCCTTCCTCCTCCCAGCATTTTGAAATCATCACTCTGTTTGATGATGTGATTGCGTCTGAGTGATGATTATGAAAGTAGTGACAAATCAATAAAGGATGAGGTGCTAAAGGCTAAAGACGAGAACCAAATTTTTGAGAAGGTGTATAGATACAAACTTACTATTTCACCTTGATTCCTGTTTTTCTTCTCACTAACCTCTTCCTTTTTATATACAGTGATAGACTTAAGTTTAATGCTTTCATCTTAGAGCAGCACTAATCAGTTTCGTGAATGAATTACCTATTGTCTTAACATGTTTCATTTATTATTGCATCTTCTGTATTTCTGCCTTCTTCCATACCTTTTTACCAGTTAGGTAATCATAGTTCACTGTACATCACATGGCGATCAAACAGTCCCCATTTACACCCTTTTTCATTATGAGTCTTTCTTGTATTTCTTTTTCGTATTATTTGCATTTATGATGAAAAAAGAAATCTTCCATTATCATCACTGAAAGCATATGACAGTCAACTTGCATTAACAAAAGGGATCTTTGATCAAGTATGCTTAGTAGGTCAGTCAGTGAGTATCCTATGTTCTTTCAGCTGTACAGCAAATTGGCTTGTCAAGAGTCTCTGTCACTCATTTTGATCTGTATTTCTTTCAACCCCCACCAGTTCATTTATTTAAGCACTTCTTACAAACTTTCAAACTCTGTCTCCATTATTCCATTGTCTAACCTTCATGTATAGTCTGTCTCACCCATTATAGAATTTATAATTCTTAACATCCACTGTCATTCCTTATCCTCTTTTCTCAGACCCATACATCTTATTCTCTTTACACTAATCAGTCTGTATTTTTTGTCTGAAGCATTCTTCTCTACTAGTGCTTTTATTTCCTAATTGATTTTGATAATGTCATTGCATCTTATGTGTGTGCCATGTACATTTACAACTTCTGATTCCTTTCTGTGTCCTTTGATTCTGCCTGTTTATCTGTCTTCAATGTGTTCCCATTTACTTAGGGGCAGATAAGGTTCATAAAAGTTCCTACTGTAGGAATTGATTTTGCAAAACTTAGGTCCCCAGCCTCATCTCCACACACTAGCAACAGAGGTAGGGATGTCCTATTCCTTGGGGTAGATTTTTCTACAAATTTATGTGAACATTCTTATAGGTGGCTGTGCGAGAAGCTCTGCCAAGCTTTCAAGATGGGCAGTGTTAAATACTTGCTTAGTTTTCCATTGTAGGCCCATAAAAGAAACTCTTCCAACCTTTTGATATAAGAGTACAAGTTCACTTAGTTTCACAATATAGATATGATTGGCATGGATTCCCTGTCATTCAGGACAGGCATATGTGAACAGCATATTTAGTTTTCCAGTTTAGGCATAGAAGAGAAGCTTTCTTGGTCTTCTAGCATGGGCTATGTCAGAGGTACATACTGACTTTCAACTAAGGATCTCTCAGGCTCTCATTATTGATCTGTGTGAGAAGTTCACAGTCACCTTTCTCAGGCTTTAATGAGGTGCTTGCCCAACTTTCCAACTAAGGCCTTTATGAGAAACTTATTAACTATTCAGACATGAAGTTTGTGTTGGAAGCTCATGTGACCATTTGATATAGGTCTATGTAAGATTCTTAACCCACTCTTCCAGGATAGACCTAAATGAAGTATTTGCCATACCCTCCTACTTGACCTCTGAGGACAGCCATCACTATTCTTTTGCTGAGCAAATACTAAGGACGTCCAGCACCCTTGGGGTCTCTCAAAACCTTATCAGCATTATCAGCCAACTTGTTAGGGCCATTATAGCCCACAAGTAGGTCTTATCTGTTGTCCTCAAGCAGCATGTGATTAGTGTGTGGTCTCCATTGTTGGAGTTACTCTTAAGGGAGAAAGAGAGAAGAAGGAGCATCTTAGTGAGTGGAGCTTTTTTTTTTTTCATGGTTTGGTATATATATATTGCATATGGGGATAGGGGAGAAAGAATACTTCCCACGTATTCCCTGCATGTCGTAGAAGGCGACTAAAAGGGAAGGGAGCGGGGGGCTGGAAATCCTCCCCTCTCTTTTTTTTTTATTTTTTTATTTTTTATTTTCCAAAGGAAGGAACAGAGAAGGGGGCTAGATGAGGATGTTTCCTCAGAGGCCCAGTCCTCTGTTCTTAACGCTACCTTGCTGACGCGGGAAATGGCTAATAGTATGAAAGAAAAGATATATTGACAGTGTATGCAGCTGATTTTTTGTATTCATATCATGTGTAGGGAACTGATGTTTTGTATTCATATTATGAGAACTTATTTGAAAAAGATTAAACGCTGGGATATATTCAGAACTTTGTTAAGTGATTTATTAATTTATTTATTGTTGTGTTGACCATACAGAGGAAGTATTCATATTGTTATGAGTGGCCTTATGGTATTAGGAAACTAAACTGTAACTGAATTATAGTTGACTGCAGGAATAATCCATGGAGATTTGATTTCTATTGTTGCATGTCAGTGAGCATTATCATGCTAGAATCAAAGAAAAGTGAACAATTGACAGTTGAAATGTAAGAGTTTGCTCAGTCTGAGATTTTCATGATAATGGCTTACGGGATGCACCTTGTCAAGTTGATGGACAGGTCTGTGTACATGGAGTGACAGTTGATATTTTTTTTTAACTTATCTTTTCCTGGGAAGCACACAGTATAGTTATCTAAAAAGACAAGGAACATCAACATGAAAACTGTAGAATGAGATTTTGTAAGTGTTTATACTTGTAGAACTGTTGAAATTTTGATAAACAAAAAGAGGAATTTAAGTAGTGTTACACTTTTTATATTTTTTCATTTGTTTTTTTTTTAGGGGCATTGGGAATCCTTTCCTCTTTTAACCAGCCTGAGGACTTGGGTTTCAGGACCCCAGTTCTGTGGAACTACTTGCCTTAAAATGATCATGCATGTCTTTGAACTTGACCCACTTTATGTACAACAAATGGGGATGCTGGTAAAAATGATAGATATTTTCATGAATATCACCAATGATAATAGTAATAATAATAGTAATAATGATAATGACAATAATAAACATGACAAAAATATTTTTTTCATATATACTCACCATTTCCCACGTTAGCGAGGCAGCATTAAGAACAGAGAACTGAATCTAAGAGGGAAAATCCTCTTTTGGTTCCCTTCTCTGTTCCTTCTTTTGGAAACATGAAAACTGGAGGGGAGGATTTTCAGCCCCACACTCCCTCCCATTGTAGTCTCCTTTTATGACTTGAGGGGAATATGTGGGAAGTATTCTTTCTCCCCTATCCCTAGGGATAGAAATGATAATAATAGTGGTAGTAAAGATGATAATGATAATGATGATAATAATAATTACAAGAATAATAATGGTGATGATAATGATAATGATGATGATGAAGATAATGATAATGATTATCATTATCATTATTTTTTATTCTTGATTGCCGTTTCCCACATTAGCAAGGTAGTGACAGGAACAGATGAAGAAAGGCCACATTTGTTCACACTTCTCCAGCTTTCATGTGTAATGCACTGAGAACACAGCTCCATATCCACAGCCAGGGCCCCACAGGCCCTTCATGCTTTATACCGAATGCTTCACATGCCTTGGTTCAGTCCATTGACAGCATGTTGCCCCTGGTATACCACATCATTCCAGTTCAGTTTATCCCATTCGTGCCTTTCTTTTCATCAAACATACTACCTATCTCTGCTCTCATCTTAGCTACATTCACACTTTTAGACACCCCAGCCTGAGCCTTAAAGGTGAGTAAGTATTCCTTGATTGTCTCCTTTCGATCCTTTTTTTAGAAATTAAAATATAAGAAGGGGGACTTTCCAGCCCTGCACTTCCACCACCTTTGGTTTGGTTGCTTTCTACAAAATTCAGGAATATGGAGGTAGAATTCTTTCTCCCCTGCCCTATTATTGTGGTGTCTAAATGTGTGTGGATGTGACCAAGAGGAGAAAAAAGGAGAGATAGGTAGTATGTTTGAAGAAAGGAACCTGGATGCTTTGGCTCTGAGTGAAACAAAGCTCAAGGGTAAAGGGGTAGAGTGGTTTGGGAATGTCTTGGGAGTAAAGTCTGGGGTTGGTGAGAGGACAAGAGGAGGAGTAACACTAATCCTGAAGCAGGAGTTGTAGTAGTATGTGATAGAGTGTAAGAAAGTAAACTCTAGATTGATATGGTTAAACCTGAAAGTGAATGGAGAGAGGTGGGTGATTATTGGTGCCTATGCACCTGATCATGAGAAGAAAGATTATGAGAGGCAAGTGTTTTGGGAGCAGCTGAGTGGCTGTGTTAGCAGCATGGATGCACGAGACCAGGTCAAAGTGATGGGTGATTTGAATGCAAAGGTGAGTAATGTGGTAGTTGAGGGAATAATTGGTGTACATGGGGTGTTCAGTGTTGTAAATGGAAATGGTGAAGTGTTTGTAGATTTGTATGCTGAAAAAGGACTGGTGATTGGGAATACCTGGTTTAAAAAGAAAGATACACATAAGTATACATATGTAAGTAGGAGAGATGGCCATAAAGCGTTATTGGATGACATTTTGATTGATAGGCACGTGAAAGAGAGACCTTTGGATGTAAATCTGCTAAGAGGGGCAACTGGAAGGATGTCTGATCATTATCTTGTGGAGGTGAAGGTGAAGATTTGTAGGGGTTTTCAGAAAAGAAGAGAGAATGTTGGGGTGAAGATAGTGGTGAGAGTAAGTGAGCTTAGAAAGGAGACTTGTGTGAAGAAGTACCAGGAGAGATTGAGAGCAGAATAGAAAAAGGTGAGAGCAAATGATGTAAGGGGAATGGGATGTATTTAGAGAAGGAGTAATGGCTTGTGCAAAAGATGCCTGTGGCATGAGAAGCGTGGGAGATGGGCAGATTAGAAAGGGTAGTGAGTGGTGGGATGAAGAAGTAAGATTGCTAGTGAAAGAGAAGAGAGAGACATTTAGAGGATTTTAACTGGGAAATAGTGCAGATGACTGGGAGATGCATAAAAGAAAGAGGCAAGAGGTCAAGAGAAAGGTGCAAGAGGTGAAAAAGAGGGCAAATGAGAGTTGGGGTGAGAGAGTATCATTAAATTTTAGGGAGAATAGAAAGATGTTTTGGAAGGAGATAAATAAAGTGTGTAAGACAATAGAACAAATGGGAACATCGGTGAAGGTGGGTAATGGGGAGGTAATAACAAGTAGTGGTGAAGTGAGAAGGAGATGGTGTAAGTATTTTGAAGGTTTGATGAATGTGTTTGATGATAGAGTGGTGGATATAGGGTGTTTTGGTTGAGGTGTTGTGTGAAATGAGAGGGGGGGGGTCAGGGAAAATGGTTTGGTAAACAGAGAAGAGGTAGTGAAAGCTTTGTGGAAGATGAAAGCCGGCAAGGCAGCAGTTTTGGATGGTATTGCAGTGGAATTTACTAAAAAAGGGGGTGACTGTTGTTGACTGGTTGGTGAGGATATTCAGTGTATGTATGGTTCATGGTGAAGTGCCTGAGGATTGGCGGAATGCATTTATAGTGCCCATTGTACAAAGGCAAAGGGGATAAAGGTGAGTGCTCAAATTACAGAGGTATAAGTTCGATGAGTATTCCTGGGAAATTATAAGGGAGGGTATTGATTGAGAGGGTGAAGGCATGTACATCATCAGATTGGGGAAGAGTAGTGTGGATTCAGAAGTGTTAGAGGATGTGTGGATCAGGTGTTTGCTTTGAATAATGTATGTGAGAAATACTTAGAAAAACAGATGATGGAGTTGATAGAAATGCTCTGTGGAAGGTATCAAGAGTATATTGTATGGGAGGTATTTTACTAGAAGCAGTGAAAAGCTTTTATGGAGGATGTAAAGTATGCATACGATTAGGAAGAGAGGAAAGTGATTGGTTCCCAGTGAATATCGGTTTGTGGCAGGGGTGCTTGATGTCTTCATGGATGTTTAATTTGTTTATGGATGGGGTTGTTATGGAGGTGAATGGAAGAGTTTTGGAGAGAGGGGCAAGTATGCAGACTGTGGTGGACTAGAGGGCTTGGGAAATGAGTCATTTGTTGTTCGCTGATGATACAGTGCTCGTGGCTGATTCGGATGAGAAACTGAAGAAGCTGGTGACGTGAGGTAAATGAAATGCGTAAGACAGTGGACTGATACCTCTTCTCTGTTTACCAAATCATTCTCCCTAACCCTCTCACTTTGCACACCACCTCGACCAAAACACCCTATATCTGCCACTCCATCATCAAACACATTCAACAAACCTTCAAAATACTCACTCCATCTCCTCATATCACCACTACTTGTTATCACCTCCCTATTAGCCCCCTTCACTGATGTTCCCATTTGTTCCCTTGTCTTACGCATTTTATTTACCTCCTTCGAAAACACCTTTTTATTCTCCCTAAAATTTAATGATACTCTCTCACCCCAACTCTCATTTGCCCTCTTTTTCACCTCTTGCACCTTTCTCTTGACCTCCTGCCCTTTTCTTTTATACATTTCCCAGTCATTTGCATTATATCCCTGCAAAAATCATCCAAATACCTCTCTCTGCTCTTTCTCTGATAATGTTACTTCTTCATCCCACTACTCACTACCCTTTCTAATCTGCCCACCTCCCACGCTTCTCATGCCACAAGCATCTTCTGCACAAGCCATCACTGCTTCCCTAAATACATCCCATTTCAACCCCCCACTCCCCTTATTCCTTTGTTCTCACCTTTTTCCATTCTGTACTCAGTCTCTCCTGGTACTTCCTCACACAAGTCTCCTTCCCAAGCTCACTTACTCTCACCACTCTCTTCACCCCAACATTTTCTCTTCTTTTCTGAAAACCTCTACAAATCTTCACTTTCACCTCCACAAAGTAATGATCAGACATCCCTCCAGTTGCACCTCTCAGCACATTAACATCCAAAAGTCTCTCTTTCGCATGCCTATCAATTAACACATAATCCAATAACGAGCTCTGGCCATCTCTCCTACTTACGTACATATACTTATATATATCTCTCTTTTTAAACCAGGTATTCCCAATCACCAGTCCTTTTTCAGCACATAAATCTACAAGCTCTTCACCATTTCCATTCACAACACTGAACACCCCATGTACACCATTTACTACCTCAACTGCCACATTACTCACCTTTGCATTCGAATCACCCATCACTATAACCCAGTCTCATGCATCAAAATTACTAACTCGTTCACTCAGCTGCTCCCAAAACACTTGCCTCTCATGATCTTTCTTCTCATGCCCAGGTGCATATGCACCAATAATCACCCATCCCTCTCCATCCACTTTCAGTTTTACCCATATCAATCTAGAGTTAACTTTCTTACACTCTATCACACACACACACACACACACACATATATATATATATATATATATATATATATATATATTTTTTTTTTCAAACTATTCGCCATTTCCCGCGTTAGCGAGGTAGCGTTAAGAACTGAGGACTGGGCCATTGAGGGAATACCCTCACCTGGCCCCCTTCTCTGTTCCTTCTTTTGGAAAATTAAAAAAAATTGAGAGGGGAGGATTTCCAGCCCCCCGCTCCCTCCCCTTTTAGTCGCCTTCTACGACACGCAGGGAATACGTGGGAAGTATTCTTTCTCCCCTATCCCCAGGGAATATATATATATATATATATATATATATATATATATATATATATATATATATATATATTATTATTTATTTATTTTGCTTTGTCGCTGTCTCCCGCGTTAGCAAGGTAGCGCAAGGAAACAGACGAAAGAATGGCCCAACCCGCCCACATACACATGTATATACATACATGTCCACACATGCAAATATACATGCCTATACATCTCAATGTACACATATATATACACGCACAGACATATACATATATACACATGTACATAATTCATACTGTCTGCCTTTATTTTTTCCCATCGCCACCCCGCCACACATGGAATAACATCCCCCTCCCCCCTCATGTGTGTGAGGTAGCACTAGGAAAAGACAACAAAGGCCCCATTCGTTCACACTCAGTCTCTAGCTGTCATGCAATAATGCACCGAAACCACAGCTCCCTTTCCGGATCCAGGCCCCACAGAAACTTTCCATGGTTTACCCCAGACGCTTCACATGCCCTGATTCAATCCATTGACAGCACGTCAACCCCGGTATACCACATCGATCCAAATCACTCTATTCCTTGCCCGCCTTTCACCCTCCTGCATGTTCAGGCCCCGATCACTCAAAATCTTTTTCACTCCAAATTTCCACCTCCAATTTGGTCTCCCACTTCTCCTCGTTCCCTCCACCTCCGACACATATATCCTCTTGGTCAATCTTTCCTCACTCATTCTCTCCATGTGCCCAAACCATTTCAAAACGCCCTCTTCTGCTCTCTCAACCATGCTCTTTTTATTTCCACACATCTCTCTTACCCTTACATTACTTAGTCGATCAAACCACCTCACACCACATATTGTCCTCAAACATCTCATTTCCAGCACATCCACCCTCCTGCGCACAACTCTATCCATAGCTCACGCCTCACATCCATACAACATTGTTGGAACCACTATTCCTTCAAACATAGCCATTTTTGCTTTCGAAGATAATGTTCTCGACTTCCACACATTCTTCAAGGCTCCCAGGATTTTCGCCCCCTCCCCCATCCTATGATTCACTTCCGCTTCCATGGTTCCATCTGCTGCCAGATCCACAGCCCACCTTTTGTTCTTACAAATTTGTTCCCCACACTCACCAATACTGTATATTTTCTCTTAATTCTCCTCTTCAGATGAATTAGAATGAGATAAAATCTCTGATTAACTCATCCAGCACTCTCTTTATTTTTTATGGTAGGAGAATGTTTATATGGGTGGCAGGGATGTAATGTGCCTTAGGAGGTGAGTGCATGGGGTCAGTGGGTATGCATAAGGTGCTATGGACAAACCCAGGATATGGTAAATCCTGTGTAAAAGGTGTGTGATTGTCCACTGAGGTTACAAGGGGGATACTTATGTATTCATGCTCATTTAATTGGGTTACTATCTATGGGTAGCCAGTAGAGCCTACAATGTGTGCAGAATTCAACTTATGGCAAGAGAAATTTGTTGGCTTATAATACATCAGTCCTGATACAGATTCCTCTGTTACTCAAAGCCATTATCTTCCACTGGATCATGTAAGCATTAAGTTTCTGCTTCTTGAGTGTAATTACCTATTTGTACAGTACTTGGAGGGGGTTTCAATCTGATGGGGTTCCATCCCTGAATGCTCTATACAATCATATAACCTTTTGAATATATGTATGCTGTCTGCATTTACCATGTAATAGTCTCAGTGCAAAGGGTGTTTGAAACTGCTCACAACTTGTGATGAGAAATCTTTTCCTATCAGACAATTAAAACGTGATTAGGGAAATAAATTCACTACCATTCTTTGCTAAACCAATATTTGCTAATCATTACTGTATTTTTAACTTGGGGCATAAAAACCTACAAGGATCAAACTCTACTTGCACTTGAGGGGCATGATAATAACTTTTAAAGAGCATCACTTGCACAAAAGTGATATTTCTGTATTTTAAGGTATACATTATTATGAGAGAAACATCATAAGCCAGTATTCCAGTTTCATGATAAGAGAAGAAGTGGACCAGGCAGTATGATACAGTGGTTAGATTGATGAAAACTACTATTGACGTTTGTGTAAATAAATTATACATTTCCCTTTTCCATAGCCAGAGGTTGAACCATTATGTGACATTCATTTTTCATTTCATTTTCCGGCTAGAAGTTTCAGTTTTCTAAATTATTTCTTACATTTTTCATATTTTTTTTTTCTTTTTTTGCTTTGTCGCTGTCTCCAGCGTTTGCGAGGTAGCGCAAGGAAACAGACGAAAGAAATGGCCCAACCCACACCCATACACATGTATGTACATACGTCCACACTTGCAAATATACATACCTACACAGCTTTCCATGGTTTACCCCAGACGCTTCACATGCCCTGATTCAATCCACTGACAGCACGTCAACCCCGGTATACCACATTGATCCAATTCACTCTATTCCTTGCCCTCCTTTCACCCTCCTGCGTGTTCAGGCCCTGATCACACAAAATCTTTTTCACTCCATCTTTCCACCTCCAATTTGGTCTCCCACTTCTCCTCGTTCCCTCCACCTCCGACACACATATCCTCTTGGTCAATCTTTCCTCACTCATTCTCTCCATGTGCCCAAACCATTTCAAAACACCCTCTTCTGCTCTCTCAACCATGCTCTTTTTATTTCCACACATCTCTCTTACCCTTACGTTACTTACTCGATCAAACCACCTCACACCACACATTGTCCTCAAACATCTCATTTCCAGCACATCCATCCTCCTGCGCACAACTCTATCCATAGCCCACGCCTCGCAACCATACAACATTGTTGGAACCACTATTCCTTCAAACATACCCATTTTTGCTTTCCGAGATAATGTTCTCGACTTCCACACATTCTTCAAGGCTCCCAGAATTTTCGCCCCCTCCCCCACCCTATGATCCACTTCCGCTTCCATGGTTCCATCCGCTGCCAGATCCACTCCCAGATATCTAAAACACTTCACTTCCTCCAGTTTTTCTCCATTCAAACTTACCTCCCAATTGACTTGACCCTCAATCCTACTGTACCTAATAACCTTGCTCTTATTCACATTTACTCTTAACTTTCTTCTTTCACACACTTTACCAAACTCAGTCACCAGCTTCTGCAGTTTCTCACATGAATCAGCCACCAGCGCTGTATCATGAGCGAACAACAACTGACTCACTTCCCAAGCTCTCTCATCCACAACAGACTTCATACTTGCCCCTCTTTCCATAACTCTTGCATTCACCTCCCTAACAACCCCATCCATAAACAAATTAAACAACCATGGAGACATCACACACCCCTGCTGCAAACCTACATTCACTGAGAACCAATCACTTTCCTCTCTTCCTACACGTACACATGCCTTACATCCTCAATAAAAACTTTTCACTGCTTCTAACAACTTGCCTCCCACACCATATATTCTTAATTTTTCATATATGTATATATATATATATATTATCCCTGGGGATAGGGGAGAAAGAATACTTCCCACGCATTCCTCACGTGTCGTAGAAGGCGACTAGAGAGGACGGGAGCGGGGCGCCAGAAATCCTCCCCTCCTTGTATTTTAACTTTCTAAAAATGGGAAACAGAAGAATATATATATATATATATATATATATATATATATATATATATATATATATATATATATATATATATATATATATTTATTATTATTATTATACTTTGTCGCTGTCTCCCGCATTTGCGAGGTAGCGCAAGGAAACAGACGAAAGAAATGGCCCAACCCCCCCCATACACATGTATATACATACGTCCACACACGCAAATATACATACCTACACAGCTTTCCATGGTTTACCCCAGACGCTTCACATGCCCTGCTTCAATCCACTGACAGCACGTCAACCCCGGTATACCACATCGCTCCAATTCACTCTATTCCTTGCCCTCCTTTCACCCTCCTGCATGCTCAGGCCCCGATCACTCAAAATCTTTTTCACTCCATCTTTCCACCTCCAATTTGGTCTCCCACTTCTCCTCGTTCCCTCCACCTCCGACACATATATCCCCTTGGTCAATCTTTCCTCACTCATTCTTTCCATGTTCCGAGACCATTTCAAAACACCCTCTTCTGCTCTCTCAACCACACTCTTTTTATTACCACACATCTCTCTTACCCTATTATTACTTACTCGATGGAAACACTTCACACCACACATTGTCCTCAAACATCTCATTTTCAGCACATCCACCCTCCTTTACACAACTCTATCCATGGCACATGCCTCGCAACCATATAACGTTGCTGGAACCACTATTCCTTCAAACATACCCATTTTTGCTTTCCGAGATAGTGTTCTTGACTTCCACACATTCTTCAAGGCTCCCAAAACTTTCACCCCCTCCCCCACCCTATGATTCACTTCCACTTCCATGGTTCCATCCTCTGCCAAATCCACTCCCAGATATCTAAAGCACTTCCTCCACTTTTTCTCAATTCAAACTTACCTCCCAATTGACTTGTCCCTCAACCCTCCTGTACCTAATAACCTTGCTCTTATTTATATATACTCTCAGCTTTCTTCTTTCACACACTTTACCAAACTCAGTCACCAGCTTCTGCAGTTTCTCACACGAGTCAGCCACCAGAGGTGTATCATCAGCGAAGAACAACTGACTCACTTCCCAAGCTCTCTCATCCACAACAGACAGCATACTTGCCCCTCTTTCCAAAACTCTTGCATTCCCCTCCCTAACAACCCCATCCATAAACAAATTAAACTACCATGGAGACATCACACACCCCTGCCGCAAACCAACATTCACTGAGAACCAATCACTTTCCTCTCTCCCTACACTTACACATGCCTTACATCCTCGATAAAAACTTTTCACTGCTTATAACAACTTGCCTCCCACACCATATATTCTTAATACCTTCCATAGAGCATCTCTATCAACTCTATCATATGCCTTCTCCAGATCCATAAATGCTACATACAAATCCATTTGCTTTTCTAAGTATCTCTCACATACATTCTTCAAAGCAAACATCTGATCCACACATCCTCTACCACTTCTGGAGCCACACTGCTCTTCCCCAATCTGATGCTCTGTACATGCCTTCACCCTCTCAATCAATACCCTCCCATATAATTTCCCAGGAATACTCAACAAACCTATACCTCTGTATTTTGAACACTCACTTTTATCCCCTTTGCCTTTGTACAGTGGCACTATGCAAGCATTCTGCCAATCCTCAGGCACCTCACCATGAGTCAAACATACATTAAATAACTTTACCAACCAGTCAACTATACAGTCACCCCCTTTTTTAATAAATTCCACTGCAGAACCATCCAAACTTGCTGCCCTGCCGGCTTTCATCTTCCGCAAAGCTTTTACTACCTCTTCTTTGTTTACCAAATCATTCTCCCTAACCCTCTCACTTTGCACACCACCTTGACCAAAACACCCTATATCTGCCACTCTATCATCAAACACATTCAACAAAGCTTCAAAATACTCACTCCATCTCCTTCTCACATGACCACTACTTGTTATCACCTCCCCATCAGCCCCTTTCACTGAAGTTCCCATTTGCTCCCTTGTCTTACGCACTTTATTTACCCCCTTCCAAAACATCTTTTTATGCTCCCTAAAATTTAATGATACTCTCTCACCCCAACTCTCATTTGCCCTCTTTTTCACCTCTTGCACCTTTCTCTTGACCTCCTGCCTCTTTCTTTATACACCTACCAGTCATTTGCATTATTTCCCTGCAAAAATCGTCCAAGTGCCTCTCTCTTCTCTTTTGCTAATAATCTTACTTCTTCATCCACCTTTCACTACCCTTTCTAATCTGCCCACCTCCCACGCTTCTCATGCCACAAGCATCTTTTGCGCAAGCCATCACTGCTTCCCTAAATACATCCCATTCCTCCCCCACTCCCCTTATGTCCTTTTTTCTCACCTTTTTCCATTCTGTACTCAGTTTCTCCTGGTACTTCCTCAAACAAGTCTCCTTCCCAAGTTCACTTACTCTCACCACTCTCTTCACCCAAACATTCTCTCTTGTTTTCTGAAAACCTCTACAAATCTTCACCCTCGCCTCCACAAGGTAATGATCAGACATCCCTCCAGTTACACCTCTCAGCACATTAACATCCAAAAGTCTCTCTTTTGCATGCCTATCAATTAACATGTGATCCAATAACACTCTCTGGCCATCTCTCCTACTTACTTATGTATACTTATGTATATCTCTCTTTTTAAACCAGGTATTCCCAATCACCAGGACTTTTGCAGCACATAAATCTACAAGCTCTTCACCATTTCCATCTACAACACTGAACACCCCATTTACACCAATTATTCCCTCAACTGCCACATTACTCACCTTTGCATTCAAATCACCCATCACTATAACCTGGTCTCGTGCATCAAAATACTAACACACTCGCTCAGCTGCTCCCAAAACACTTGCCTCTCTTGATCTTTCTTCTCATGCCCAGATGCATATGCACCAATAATCTCCCATCTCTCTCCATCCACTTTCAGTTTTACCAATTCAATCTAGAGTCTACTTTCTTACACTCTATCACATACTCCCACCACTCCTGTTTCAGGAGTAGTGCTACTTCTTCCCTTGCTCTTGTTCTCTCACTAACCCCTGACTTTACTCCCAAGACATTCCTAAACTACTCTTCCCCTTTACCCTTGAGCTTTTTTTCACTTAGAGCCAAAATATCCAGGTTCCTTTCCTCAAACATACTACCAATCTCTCCTTTTTTCTCATCTACTTTTTTCTCATCCACACACATTTAGACACCCAATCTGAGCCTTCGAGGAGGATGAGCACTGTCCGCGTGACTCCTCCTTCTGTTTCCCCTTTTAGAAAGTATATATATATATATATATATATATATATATATATATATATATATATATATATATATATATTTTATTTTTTTATTTTTTTTTTTTTTTACTTTGTCGCTGTCTCCCGCATTTGCGAGGTAGCGCAAGGAAACAGACGAAAGAAATGGCCCAACCCACCCCCATACACATGTATATACATACTTCCACACACGCAAATATACATACCTACACAGCTTTCCATGGTTTACCCCAGACGCTTCACATGCCTTGATTCAATCCACTGACAGCACGTCAACCCCGGTATACCACATCGCTCCAATTCACTCTATTCCTTGCCCTCCTTTCACCCTCCTGCATGTTCCGGCCTCGATCACACAGAATCTTTTTCACTCCATCTTTCCACCTCCAATTTGGTCTCCCTCTTCTCCTCGTTCCCTCCACCTCCGACACGTATATCCTCTTGGTCAATCTTTCCTCACTCTTTCTCTCCATGTGACCAAACACACACACATAAACCCCCATACATGCACATATACTTACATATCCATACACATATCAACATATACACATATACATATTCATACACACCCAGACATATACAAATATGCACATGTACATATTCATTCTTGCTTGCCTCCATCCATTTCTGGCACCACCCTGCCCCACAGGAAATAACATTGCTACCCCTGCATCAGTGAGGCAGCACCTAGAAACATGTAGAAGTAGACCAAAGATGAGATGGGTACATGGAGTGAGAGAATTGTTAGGGAGGAGATATGTTTTAGGTGAATATGTGAGAAGAATGATTAGGGCTTAGTTGTAATGAAGGCATTTTGTATAGAGGTGGTGTGAATGGAGAAGTTGGTTTTGCTTGATGAGTTGACCTGGCGCATGAGGTGAAAAAGTAAGAACCTCCTTTACAAGAATGGAAGACCATGTTTCATGTGTGACACAGAAAAACATGAGTTCATTGGTGAACTAAGGTTACCTTGTCATTGAAAACTACCAAAGAAACTTAATGAAAATTTTGAAATGTCACTGTAGTACATTTTCACAAAGATGGACTGGAGAAGATGAACCTGCAGTCTGTAACTGATAGATTTAGCTGAAGCAATGAGTGTTGATGGGCCTACTTTGGAAAATATGAGTAGATCATTGAGCCAACAGCATATCACACAGTACTGCGATTGATTAGCCATTGAATATGCTTTTCAGCGTATATGACATGTGTTGTTCTCATTAAAGGCAGGATTCTAAAGGGCTTTGAAAATGTTGAACTTAACACTTGTATTCAATTGTGTTGTGTGTATTGAATTATTATAAGAGTTAATGCCAAAGCTCAGTTTAATGTGCAGATGTCACTGTATTTGCATAAAAGTTTCTAAGATGATCTTGCTTTGTAATGTCTGATCAATTTCAGTACAAAACAATTCTTGACATCCCTCTCTTCACACATCTTGACTAGAAGAGAGATGGTCACCAGAATTCTTTTCTGTTGACAGGCATCATATTTTGGACCATCCTGAAGGACCATCCTGAATTCTGCAATCTGTCAGAGAATGCTTTGTATTTTACAGAAAAGGGTGGGTATGCAAGATGAATTGGCTCCAATCTAGTGGAATGAGTAAAATGAGGGTGGATTGTTCACTTTCAGGTTAGCATCCGTATAGGTTGGATTTCACTCATGGAAAGAGTTCTGCCACCATTCAATGAGAACAGATGAAACTAGAGGAGAGGAAGAGGAGTGTAAGTTATTTAGTAAAGTAGTGCTAAAATTTGGTTAGGATAGGTTGTTTTAGGTGTGGTGCCAGTTGTTAGTCTAGGAACAGAGTCAGTTGTTCTAGGTACAGAACAGACTGTTCTAAGTTGCTGGCTGTTCTAGGTAGGAAACTAGCTGTTTTTGGGATGGATCTGGTTGTCTACACCCCAGTGGCCCAGTTTAGGGTCTGTGGAATTTTCTGACAATTTAACTTTTTTCAGGGAAAGACAGATACCTGCAGATAGATATGCATACACAAATTCACCTCCATTGTTTTATATATTATTATTATGATAATATTTTATGGTAATATCAAATGATGCAGAATTCTCTTACAACAATAGCTGACTAACCTCTAAATGGTTACTTCTGTAATCCTTGTATCCCTTTGAACATTATAAGATGTAAGTTAATTCATCCATTGCATAAATTGTTTTCTTCCCACAGGTCTTTTTTCATCTTAAAGCAAAAGAAGCAGAAATAAGATCAAATCAGAACAGTTGTGTCAAATGAAATCTTTATTAGTTTTTTGTTTTACAAAGATTTTTCATTGTGGGCAGGATATGCAACATAATATTATGTGAAAATAGTCATGCCCATCTGTCTCTTTTCTTTTTATCCACAGATGTGAAGTTACATGACATTGACTGCATAAACAAAAATTCATGGTGTGAAGTGACATCACTCACATGACCAGAGATCAGTGTTGTGCTAACTCTAATGGCATAACTAAGAACAGGTGGTGTTACTGACACCTTGACTGACACTTTTCATCTTGGATCAATATTCATCATATATCTTGCAATTGGTAGCCTTACTTGACAGTGACTCTGATCTGACACTGATGATCCAACCTGATGATACCAATGTGACCTGTTGTTGGCAAAATGACCAGACGTTGTTGGTCTGATATGACCCGATCACCATAGCTTAATATTGGTGATGTGTCCATGCAATCTCATCTAACATTACTGGTTATACATTATACTAATAGGGTAACTTCACATTAATAGTTAGTTGATAGTGATGATGTAACATTACACTGATGGCAAGACCTGATTCTTAATAGTGTAACATGACTTTGAGAGCATGATCAGGCAGTAATAGTGAGTGTGAGCTGATGTTACTGGCATGATCTCACATTATTATCAGCTTGAACAAGTAGTAACTGCACCACCTTATGTCAGAAAAAGTGACACACCACTAATGGCATGCCCTTATGAGACTGAGATTATAGCCAGACAGTAACAGACGGCCTGGCAGTGATATCAGAATCCAATTGTAACAGTGCAACCTGTTACTAAGACTTAGTTGGAAGATGGGGCGACGGTGGCGCTGCTTCCAATTGTTGACATCAGTAGTGTTTTTGAGCCTGTGTGTGGCTGTGTACTTCAGCCTGGAGCCTCCTGACACTGGTATGCAGGTAAATAACAAAAGTCTCTTTCTTTCAGGGAATATGTTTGGTGCATGATGCATCTTAATATCAGTCATATACGTACTTAAGTTACAAGTCCTTGATGTGGTTTGTTACAGAAAAGTATGTTAGTTTCACACTTTTTATATACATGTTTAATATTTGATGTAACTTATCACCTGCTAGAAATGCTAGAAACACATTTAGAACAGGCTGTATCCTGCTGCAACATACTTGATCTATATGGCATCTTTATGAATATATGCTTTTGTAGATCAGTCTGGAACATGTTACAAATAATATTTGATGTTTGAGGCACTCTGTTTTACAGACTTATTTAGTTCTTGTCATATTGTTTATCAACATCTGAAGCATGTGATTAGATTATAAGTTTATCTCTTAATTACAGTTATGTTTAAGTAGTAATTTTTTGTACTTGCAAAATGAATTTATCACAAAGTGACATTTTCAGTTGTTATAGACAAACATGTTTATTTACCTGAGATGATCACATGGTAGAATTAGATTTTGTGCCACCCCTGGGTGTTCTCAACCAACTCTTCTGAACAGTGACAACCCCCAGCTAATTTCTTGACCATTAATGAATATGATCAACTAGTCTATGTGAACCCAAAACCGTTGATAACTCCTCTAACCTGTTATAACCTCATGTAATTTTGTGATCCTTAGTTACCTCATCTTCTGACTCGAGGTGATTTCATACATCCCTGTGTTATTGATGACCTTATAGAGACAATTGATCGCTATTTTTTACTGACCATATCTAACCCTACGTCTTTCCTCATCATGATTATTAAGACACCCAATTCTTGAGGAGCCTAGTCATCCATATCTATCCTGTGTCCTCATGAACCTGATAACTGCATCTAGCTTTTACCTTTTATTGATTCCATTAAGCTTTCTGACCAGTAATAAACTCTTGAAATTTGATGAGCTCTTATAACCTCACATGAATGCAAAGGTTCACCTTGTTTTTGACAGTGTTATGTAGCTACCCTTTACCTCTAGTGACCCCATTGACTACTTTGACCTCCTAATCCCACCCCCTTTCACTTAATGGTTCCATTTCCTTGAATCTTGTTAAACTGATTTAGCCCTCCTGAATCATGGTAATCCCATTTATCTGACCATTTTTGACCCAATCAAGCTCCCAAATTCTTGGTGACTCAATGTCTGGGACTCGTCATTCTTCATGCTTTCCCCATCTATTTCATGGTGGCTTCATATTGCTCCCTGACCTTCAGTGATCCATCGTAAAACTCAGACCCATGATAGACTTCATTTATGTTCCCTCAACTTATGATGATAACATCTAATTTGCTGATTTCTCATGAGCTCCCCAGACCCCTCATAAGTTTATCTATGACATCTTGTGATCTGTTTTGTAATGCCTGATGATCCATATTGCTTTCTACTCCCAGACATTCCCATCTAACTCCTGATACTGGGTAACTACATTTAGTTCCTTTGACCTCTGTATATCCCAAAGGTTGAAGAGGCAACACTACCAACCAGGTGGGTGTCAAGAGAGCAGGTGACATCCCGCCTTGCCCATCGACGCCACCACCTTAATCAGGTAACTCTCGTAGAGATTTTAGTGTTGATAAGAGTCTTGCTTTCATATCTTGAACATGTGCACTTACTCAGTACAGTGTTGTGAATTATGGGTGATATTGTTATTTTATCATGGGAAATATCAGGAATGATTCAATAGGGAAAATGTATGGGTAATCAAACAGGAGTGGTACAAGTTCCACTCTCTTGGTATGGTTCTATAGTTTGAAAATATTAAACTTTGAAAATATTAAACTCTTGAACTGATTGTGCACTTGGCAGGCTTGGAGTTACAGTTGATCAAATGAAAGACATAGGGACTTGTGTAAAAGACCTCTGTCTTATTCCTGTTTAACTGTGTTTTGGCAGCCTTTCAGATAAATGGTTATTGTTAGTATATCTAGAAATAAGGATGAAATGTTTCCTTCACGGAGAAATAAAGGCACAGGTTCATGGAATAGGTGAATTCTTTGGCTCAGTGTAAGACTAGATTTTCATTAAGTAATGGATGAAAATAACATTAATGTTAAATTGGACAAAGCAAGTAGGGTCATCCTTAGAGAGTAATAAGATTTTTGAATTAGAGCCATTTAAAGACCTTCTCTGGGTTAGATGACAATTTCATTGGTATCTGTGTTTGACAAGGCCACACTTCCTTTGATTTTACTAGGGATCATCATGTGTAAGAGTAAATTGGGCACTCAGGCATAGATTGTGTTATGTCGTTTGTCAAGTAAGACTGCAAGACCAAGGAAGACTTTCTTAGACTCAAATTTAAAAGCTTTGAATCCAAAAAAATTGTGTGCTGTCTTCACTACTTATATGTACTGCTCACTTTCTTTTAGGTCACCAGAGATTTTTATGCCCAAATTTTTTTGCTCACACACCTTTTGCAGTTCAGCAGAATTCATACTGTAGCTTGCATTTTCGTTTTTACTACCAATATGTACTTATCACTTTTTGATGTTAAAATTCATTTGCCTCCCATGAGCCAAGTCCATCAGCTTGAAGCTGCAGACTTTAAGTTCTTTTTTAGAATTATTGATATCTTACAATGAAGCTAATTATCAATATCATCAATATACATGTACACCACTGATTCTCCGGCACTCTTGGTTCCAAAGCCTTACCGGATTAACCATTTTGCTGGACCAACCATTGTCACATAATAATAATTCATCAGCACATCTCCAACCTACTAATTATACATCTCCCATGTGTCTAAGGTATACCATGGACTGCTAGAAATTTGAATTAAACAAATATTAGATGTTGGAGCATCCAAAGATGGTAAGTCTGTCCTTAGATTGTTTGAATCCTGTGGGTTCTTCTTCATCTTCTGTTGTTAGTGTTTTCCTAGGTGTGCATCATCAGAATAATGCAGCTTCATCTGCATTATACACAAGCTCAGGACTGAGGTGCTTGTTAGCTACAAGTTTCACAAATTCATCCACACACTCGGCAGCCCCTTCATGGTTTGCAGACCGCTTTTCTCTGCACACTTTATTCATGTAAATTCCATGAGGCTTCTTGAATATTTGAAACCATTTTTCACCATAGTCACACTAATGTAATTTAAATTCTTTATGGAACAACTTAGCCTGGTCCATTCTCATGCTACCTGACAAGTCCATTCCATTACTTTAACGCTGTCGAAACCATTCCATCATCACTTGATCGTGCTCAGTACTCTTACCATCTTTCATAGTATTTCTAATCATCATTTGCTTCTTGGAATTACAGTCTGCATAGAATTTCAATATTTTCTCCCTTTGCTTCTTTATATCATAAACAGTTGATGAACCAGTACTGTAGATGTCACACAGCTTACACGCTGAAATACCATGGTCCATTTTTTCAACAGTTCTACTTTATCTTGGATTGATATGGACTGGTGTTTACGTTTGACACCATGACTGACACTCATCAGTCTTAGAAGCCATAGCTAGGGTTAGATTTAAGCAAAATAAGCTAAGAATCTCACAGAATTGTAGTATCACCACCAACAAGTGCAGTGTAAGGAATGTAAATAAGTGCACCCTACACATAATGCCATCTGTGGCTGCCCAGTAAACTAGTCTAGTGGCTGTGGTAATTTCAAGTTCTCTCATGTAATTTTGTCCGGATTGAAGAAGGTGCCGAACCATCAGTTGCTGGAAATTCAGTGGTGCACCTGTATATGAAAAGAGAACCAGTCTCAAGACTGATCCTTGTGGTCTGTAGGGCTAATGGTCCAGCTGCCACTCCTTTTTATTTGACAAGACCAATGTAACAATAAGCATGTGACTGGCAGGACAATGTAACACTGAGCATGTAAAATGAATATATGAATGGAAAGTGAATGAGAGATCAGTTTCCTGAAAACATCCACAGTAATGGTTTGATGAGAGTGTGATGAATATGAGATGCAGAAGTATGTTGAAAAGAAGGTTAGTTTGAATTGCATACTTAATATTTTGAAAAAAGATAAATATATACTTAAGGGAGGATACATATAGAAAGGGGGATGATGCATGCTGAATGGTCTTTTGCCTTTAGACTTCTGTTTGTGACAGAAATCTTTTTCCTAGAAGAGAATAAGTGTGTGTTTGATAATGTGTTTATAAATACTGTACTTTTATGTACATTATGGAAAAAGGCCTCCATCTCTTGAATTTTCCCTACAATCATCTGCCTGTTGTGCATACATCTGTAGTTATGAAGAATGCTTTAATATAATAAAATACCTTGAATATATCAAAATTACAGGTTTGTAAGAAGTATGGGTTGGAAAATGTCTCTGCTGACAACATCATCCACAGCCGTGTGTTCCTCATTAACCACCAGTACAAGTTGGTCTGGTGCCCTGTTTTCAAGGCTGCTTCCTCCACCTGGCTTTGGAACTTCAACCTTCTTGCAGGTTACACTCAAGAGGAGCTCCTTGCCCACATACACCAGCCCCTGCCTATGGCCAGGAAGAGGTATCCAAAGTATGTAGCTGCTGCCCATGGTACAGAGTGTTTGGCTTCCTATCTTTCCGTCAGGGCCATATTTCAGTAATGAGTGATATCAACTTGTTCAGACTTTGCATAGTAGTAATGCAGCACATTTTATGTGTACTTCGAGGAAAAAAAGTTAAAAAGCAAGTTTACAAAGTCAGTTAGGACTGGTTGTATTGTAATTTGTTTATTTAAATTTGGTTTCTGTAGTGATCTGTGTTTCTGTAGTGATGTATGTGAATGTAGTTAACACATTGATCACATTGATATATATTTGCAGGTATTTTTGAAATGGACAGAAATATACTCACAAATGATATGTCTGAACTTTTACCTATAAATTCTCAAAACACACACACACACACACACATGCACACTCACACACACACACACACACACACACACATACACACACACACACACACACACACACACACACACACACGATTTGCTTGAAAGTATAGACTCCTACCAGAATATGTTTGCAGATGATACTTATGTCATAAGTTAAGTGAGAAGTGAGGGGGACATAACAGACTCCAGAGTTGTTTTGGTACATGGTTTATAAAATTCAATCTGAGTAAATGTAAATGAGTGAGGTTTGGAGAGATTGAAGGGAGGCCTCAAAATTATCATTATCCAGCAGGAAATAAGCTGCAAGATTTTTGTGTGAGAGAGGGACAGTTGTGCAGTGATGAAAATACAAATTTCAGATAAGGTAAGAAATAATGAGGAGGACATTGTTAGATTGCAGGAGACAGCAGAAATATAGGTCTTTGTACAGATAAGGGAAGCTGTGCAGTGGAAGGTAAACATTTATAAGTTAGTAATGGTCATTAGGTTGGAGGAAGGTCAACTGCCAAACAAGGAAAACAGAATAGCTAGAGAAGGGTGGAAGGTCCAGGAGGTACTTCTGGTGAGGAATTTAATAGAAGCATGTGGAAAAATTAAAGAAGTTAGGATAAGGAGAAAATTCAGATGATACACTGGGGCAAGGCCACTTAAGGCGTGTAGATACTAACAGGCATATAAACTTGGCAGAAATGAGGATTTCAAAAATGAGTTTTTCAGGAGTGACACACCAAGGGAAGTGAGAGAGATAGCCAATGAGAACTGGCAAAAGGCAGAAAACGAAAGGAGTTAGATCAGGCCATAATGAGGAATAATGCACCCTTCTCTATTCCAAGGAGGCTAGAACCAGGTAGTAGCAGGTGCCATAGGCTAAAGGTTTTGTATACAAATGCAAACAGCCTGATGGCAAATGGAAAGGAGCTAAAATTTAGGGATTGTTTACAAGATTGCAGCCCAAACATTGTGGGAGTGGTGGACATGAAACTTACAAACAAATTAACTCAAACCTAGTGTGTTCCGAGGGGTACATGAGCAAGAAGGGATAGAGAAAATAGGGGAGGTGGGATTATCCCTCTTGATAAAGGATTCCATTAAATTCTAGTGAATATCAGATGGTGCCTTCAAACAATATGTACATAGTGAGGAAGATTACTGTGGTTAGAAGTGTATTATGACACTGTTAATGTATAGCCCTCCAAAGAACTGTAGTAATACAGAACAGGTGTTTTTATAGAAAAAATGAAGAAATGATAAGGATGGTGGAGGAAGCAATATGGTAGCAAGAAGGAGATGGTAAAGTACTGATAGTGGGGACTTCAGGTGCAGGGAAATACATTGGGTGAATTGAGATTCCCGAGGAGATGCTGATTCATGGAGACATAAACTTTGAAAGTATGAGCGTTGGTTGGTGCGAGATGATTGTGGTGATAGACATTGGTCATTGGAGGTTAGCCTTGGTGTTTATATAAGGCAAGTTTTCCTCTGACCATTAATGGTCAGAGGCCAGTGTCATGTTTACACTGAGGTGACCACACCTCCGACATAGGCCTCTTGAGAAGTTGTCAGTGAGTGAGTCATTGATTCACTAGTAAAGGTTTCTAATATGTATGTTTTTTTTTTATTATTATACTTAGTCACTGTCTCCTGCATTAGCGAGGTAGCACAAGGAAACAGATGAAAGAATGGCCCAAGCCACGCACATACACATGTATATACATAAACGCCTACACAGGCACATATACATACCTATACATTTCAACATATACATAACTTTCTAAAAGGGGAAACAGAAGAAGGAGTCACGCGGGGAGTGCTCATCCTCCTCGAAGGCTCAGATTAGGGTGACTAAATGTGCGTGGATGTAACCAAGATGAGCACTACTAAAACAGGAGTGGTGGGAGGATGTGTTAGAGTGGAAGAAAGTAAACTTTAGATTGATATGGGTAAAACTGAAAGTGGATGGAGAGAGATAGATGATTATTGGTGCAAATGCACCTGGGCATAAGAAAGATCATGAGAGACAAGTGTTTTGGGAGCAGCTGAGTGAGTGTGTTAGTAGTTTTGATGCACGAGACCGGGTTATAGTGATGGGTGATTTGAATGCAAAGGTGAGTAATATGGCAGTTGAGGGAATGATTGGTGTACATGGGGTGTTCAGTGCTGTAAATGGAAATGGTGAAGAGCTTGTAGATTTATATGCAGAAAAAGGACTGTTGATAGGGAATACCTGGCTTAAAAAGAGAGATATACATAAGTATGCTTATCTAAGTAGGAGAGATGGCCAGAGAGCATTATTGGATTACATGTTAATTGATAGGCATTTGAAAGAGAGACTTTTGGATGTTAATGTGCTGAGAGGCACAACTGGAGGGATGTCTGATCATTATCTTGTGGAGGCAGAGGTGAAGATTTGTAGAGGTTTTCAGAAAAGAAGAGAGAATGTTGGGGTGAAGAGAGTCGTGAGATTAAGTGAGCTTGGGAAGAAGACTTGTGTGAGGAAGTACCAGGAGAGACTGAATACAGAATGGAAAAGGTGAGAACAAAGGACATAAGGGGAGTGAGGGAGGAATGGGATGTATTTAGGGAAGCAGTGATGGCTTGCGCAAAAGATGCTTGTGACACGAGAAGCATGGGAGGTGGGCAGATTAGAAAGGGTAGTGAGTGGTGGGATGAAGAAGTAAGCTTGTTAGTGAAAGAGAAGAGAGAGGCATTTGGACGATTTTTGCAGGGAAATAATGCAAATGAGTGGGAGATGTATAAAAGAAAGAGGCAGGAGGTCAAGAGAAAGTTGCAAGAGGTGAAAAAGAGGGCAAATGAGAGTTGGGGTGAGAGAGTATCATTAAATTTTAGGGAGAATAAAAAGATGTTTTAAAGGGAGGTAAATAAAGTGCGTAAGACAAGGGAACAAACGGGAACTTCAGTGAAAGGGGCTAATGGGGAGGTGATAACAAGTAATGGTGATGTGAGAAGGAGATGGAGTGAGTATTTTGGAGGTTGTTGAATGTGTTTGACAATAGAGTGGCAGATATAGGGTGTTTTGGTTGAGGTGGTGTTAGGGAGAATGATTTGGTATACAGAGAAGAGGTAGTAAAAGCTTTGCGGAAGATGAAAGCCGGCAAGGCAGCGGGTTTGGATGGTATTGCAGTGGAATTTATTAAAAAAGGGGGTGATTGTATTGTTGACTGGTTGGTAAGGTTATTTAATGTATGTATGACTCATGGCGAGGTGCCTGAGGATTGATGGAATGCTTGCATGGTGCCATTGTACAAAGGCAAAGGGGATAAAAGTGAGCGCTCAAATTACAGAGGTATAAGTTTGTTGAGTATTCCTGGGAAATTGTATGGGAGGGTATTGATTGAGAGGGTGAAGGCAAGTACAGAGCATCAGATTGGGAAAGAGCAGTGTGGTTTCAGAAGTGGTACAGGATGTGTGGATCAGGTGTTTGCTTTGAAAAATGTATGTGAGAAATACTTAGAAAAGCAAATGGATTTTTATGTAGCTTTTATGGATCTGGAGAAGGCATATGATAGAGTTGATAGAGATGCTCTGTGGAAGGTGTTAAGAATATATGGTGTGGGAGGTAAGTTGTTAGAAGCAGTGAAAAGTTTTTATTGAAGATGTAAGGCATATGAACGTGTAGGAAGAGAGGAAAGCGATTGGTTCTCAGTGAATGTAGGTTTGCGGCAGGGGTGTGTGATGTCTCCATGGTTATTTAATTTGTTTATGGATGGTGTTGTTAGGTAGGTGAATGCAAGGGTTTTGGAAAGAGGGGCAAGTATGGAGTCTGTTGTGGATGAGAGCGCTTGGGAAGTGAGTCAGTTGTTGTTCGCTGATGATACAGCGCTGGTGGCTGATTCATGTTAGAAACTGTAGGAGCTGGTGACTGAGTTTGGTAAAGTGTGTGAAAGAAGAAAGCTGAGAGTAAATGTGAATAAGAGCAAGGTTATTAGACACAGTAGGATTGAGGGACGAGTCAATTGGGAGGTAAGTTTGAATGGAGAAAAACTGGAGGAAGTAAAGTGTTTTAGATATCTGGAAGTGGATTTGGCAGCGGATGGAACCATGGAAGTGAATCATAGGGTGGGGGAGGGGGCGAAAGTTCTGGGAGCGTTGAAGAATGTGTGGAAGTCGAAAACATTATCTCGGAAAGCAAAAATGGGTATGTTTGAAGGAATAGTGGTTCCAACAATGTTGTATGGTTGCGAGGCATGGGCTATAGATAGATTGTGTGGAGGAGGGTGGATGTGCTGGAAATGAGATGTTTGAGGACAATATGTGGTGTGAGGTGGTTTGATCAAGTAAGTAATGATAGGGTAAGAGAGATCTGTGGTAATAAAAAGAGTGTGGTTGAGAGAACAGAAGAGGGTGTTTTGAAATGGTTTTGTCACTTGGAGAGAATGAGTGAGGAAAGATTGTCCAAGAGTATATATGTGTCAGAGGTGGAGGGAACAAGGAGAAGTGGGAGACCAACTTGGAGGTGGAAAGATGGAGTGAAAAAGATTTTGAGTGATCTGGGCCCCAACACTCTCTCTTCTTCCCTGAAAACCTCAAGGCAGGAGAAAATCTGAAATTCTTCCATAAATTCATCAGGAGTAAATTTTAAGTTAAAGATCAGATGATCAGGCTAAAGTATTCTGAAGGAAGAGTTGTAAGGGATGATATAAGGATGAATAAGGAACTGTCTGACAAGTTCAGAAGTGTTTTTATAGTGGAAGACACTTTAGCCACTGGAGAAAAGGAAAGTGCCAAGGGCAAACATCATACTTTTCTATAAGAAAGGAGACAGGGTTTGAAGATATATTTAGATATATCTGGATATTCTTGAAATAATGCTCAAGACATCACTGGAGAATAGGAAAGTGCCAAGGGCACACATCATACTTTTCTATAAGAAAAGAGACAGGGAAGAAGTGTTGAACTATTGACTAGTGCCCCTGATGAGTGTGCTCTGTAAGGTACTGGAAAAGGTTATCAGAGAGCAAATGAACGACTTCACAGATGAAACATTACCTAGAAATTACCTATTGTTTTAGGTAAAGGTCAGGTGTAGCAAATCTCTTAGTTTTCCTTGAGATAGTATGGTCAGTCTTATACAAAAGAGAATGCTGAATGGATTTTTTTGTATCTGGACTGCCAGGAGACATGTGACACTGTATTGCATGGGAGGCTGCTTACATAGCTGGACCATTCGGCAGGAATAAGAGGGAGTCTCCATCAATAGATAAAAGATTATCTTAATGGATGGGACCAAAGGACACATCAGAGGAGTCTTTCCCATGTGGGCGGAGATCACCAGTGAAGTGCAGTAGGGTTCTCTTCTAGGACTCTATCTCTTCTTGATCAATGTAACTGACTTACCAGGTAGTAATGGCCTTTAATTGAATATGTTTGTGGATGATGCAAAGGTCATGAGGGAAGTGTTAAGTGAGGAGAATTGCATCAGATTACAAGGGGACCTAGACAGACTCCAAAATTGGCTTGATGCATTGTAGATGAAATTCAACCTGAGTAAATGTAGCAAAAAAGAGACTGAGTGAATGAAGGCTTCAATATGAGTACAATCTAGCAGGGAATAAGCTGCAGGAATCTGTGTGTGAGAGGGACTTGGGAGTTGACATCATCTGTAACCTTTTGCCAGAGTTCTACAATAGGAGAATAGAAGAGGAGACAACATGTCTGCTGGCAATTATTAGAATAGCATTCAAATATATGGATAAGAAAATATTCAGCAAGCTATTAATGTCATACAATGGGCCAAAACTAGAATATGCTTCTCATGTTTGGTCATCACACCCAGAGAAGCACAGAAGGTTAATAGGGAAGGTCAAGAAGAGGGACCTTAGAGTCGCGACGGATTATCACTCGCTTTTATAAAGCCTTCGAGCCGAGTAACTCGAGTGATTGCGCACTTTAAGCCCTAGCTCCGTTGGTTGGTTATCCAGTACATACCAACCAACAGCTGAGAGTCGGAAGTTGTCCAGCTACGTTTACTGGGATAGTAGGGCAACTACCAAAGGGAAATCCCCAGGACTGAAGCACAGCGGCAGTGTCCATCGTCTGACTGCAGTTCTCTGCTTCCTTCGGGCAGCAGCACTGTGCGACCAAAACCGAAGCGTTTACCCTTATCATGGGTTTTCGCCTCGTGGTACCCGTCACGCGTAACCCATTCCTTAGGAATAGCATACCAGCTTCTGTTGGTATGTCGGGTACCAGCAACAGCCATGAGGGAACGGCCGACGACCGTTCACCCTCTTGCCCACATTGTGGGAAGACCTTCGCCAGCTTTCGGGGCTGTAGGGTCCATGAAAGGCAGGCACATGCCAGCTCCTTTCACCAGGAGTTGGCTACCAGGCACGTTCTATCCAAGGCTCAGTGGTCTGACGAGGAGATTGAGCTCCTCGCTAGGGCTGAGGCTGGGATGGCAGCTGGTCCCTCACTAGTTGCCGAGCAGGGCTTGAACCAGCGGTTGCGGGAGATTGTCCCTTCTAGGACGGTCGAAGCGATCAAAGGTCTCCGACGCAAAGCGTCGTATAAGACCAGAGTTCAGGAACTGACCTTGAACTTAAACCTCCTCCAGGAAACTGGTGAGAGCGAGGTGTTGGATGGTGCGCCGATTGAGAGGCATGTCTCAGCCACAATAGGAAGCAACACACGGAGTGGCACCCTGGAGGAAGCACACGTACAGGGATGTATGTGTGCGCGGAACCCAGTGGTGAGAATACTCCCACGGTTTTAACTGTCCCAGCTCCTCTGCGGGTCCCCCAACCCCAATCAATTTCTTCTTTTGTGGCAGAAACTGTTGCTTATTTTGACGCATTGTTACTCATCCCCACAAGTCTATCGTGGGGTGAGGACGTCCTAAATGGAGCCCTCAACCATCTGCGTCAGGGTGACAGCCTTGCCGCAACCAGGGCAATTGCAGAGCATGCATCACAAATGCTAAGCTCCTGTAACTCGCCCAAAGACCGCCCAAATCATGGTGGAGGTGGTTCAAGGCAGTCAGCGAACTCTGGCCGCGTATGCCATGCAGAAGAGGCTCCTTTGGGTGGAAACCGGCTTAGAAGAGAGCAATACCGCAAAGTAGAGACTCTATCGTGAGAATAGATCTTTGGCCCCTGGACAAGTTCTCAAAGGTGATTGGGAGGTACCACCAACTTCGGGTGGGCCGGAACGCCTCAATCCCTTTTGGGGGCTCTCTCTTCTCAATCATCTGAGCCGGATGAACGTGCCATCACCGATTATGACCAAGTACGCGAACAACTAGCGGAGATTATAACTGTAGACAAGGTAGCACACCACCTCAAAGCCACCAGAACATCTGCCCCTGGACCTGATGGAATGTCGACTCGATTGCTGAAGTCCATTCCTCCTAGGGTTCTGGCCAAAATGTTCAACCTCTGGATAACTACGCCTGCGTTACCAGAGCCTTAATGGCTAACAGAACGGTGCTGATACCTAAGGTACCCAACCCAACCGAACCCAAGGACTACTACAGGCCTATCACCATCTCCTGTGCCGTAGTCCACCTGCTCCACAAAATCTTGAGCAGCCGCATCTCGAGCCTTGTCCAGATTGATGAAGCTCAAAAGGCATTCGTTCCAGTGGACAGATGCCTTGAGAACCTCACAATCTTGGATGCGATCGTCGGTCATGCGCGGGCACATGCCCATGGTGTGCACCTGGCATTCGTCAACGTGGCCAAAGCATTCGATAGTGTTAACCATAGCACTATCAAGCGGGCCATGTCGCGGAAGGGCATCCCAGCCCTTGTCAGGACATACATTATGTCAACGTATAACCGAGCCTTCACTAACTTCGAAGGCAGCAACAGGATGTCGGATAAAATAAATATGACTTGTAGGGTCAAACAGGGTGACCCATTATCACCGATTCTCTTCAACCTTGTGATTGATGAGGGAATCGCAAGGGTGAAGGAGACCAGTGTAGGGGTTAAGTTGGGTGACCAAAAAGTATCGGCGTTGGCTTTTGCCGATGATTTGGTCCTGGTTGCGCAGACGCCCACTGGCTTACAAAAGGCAATGGACGTGATGGCTGCAACCCTCATGGGGGGGGGTGGGCTTCAAGTCAATCCAGGGAAGTGTTGTACCCTCAGCATGGAGGTCAATGGCAAGCATAAGACTTGGTAAGTCAATAAGAACAGGATGTTCCAAGTCTTGGGCAGCGCTGTCAGATCCATGAGTGCTGAGGATGAATACAAGTACCTCGGGATTCTTGTCGGGGCCAGGGGTTGGCTTAAGTCCTACGGGGCTCTGCTAGAAGAGGGGCTCTGAAACATCACCAGAGCCCCTCTAAAACCTCAACAGTGGATTGCGTTGCTTGTGGAGCATCTGATGCCCAAGCTCATGCATCGACTGGTGTTGGGGAAGTACATAAGACTCAGTTAGCACGCATGGACAGGCAAGTGCGAGTGACGGTCCGCCTCTGGCTGCGCCTAGCCCATGACGTGCCCTGTGCATTCTCCCACTTGGCAACTGGAGATGGTGGGCTGGGTATACCAGACTTTGTTTCAACCGTCTGGCTAAATAAACAAGCGCAGTTCAAAAAACTACTTACCTCGACCGACCCAGTGATTCAGGCGGCTGTCTGGGAGCCTGCAGTGTTGAGCAAGCTGCAGTGCTGGACTGGACCCGCATGCATTGCTGGTCGACAGGCGGGTAGTAAATCCGAACGTCAGCACGTATGGAGGACCAACCTGGTAAGCACCGTTGACGGTGCAGCTCTTGCTCCATCTGCTGCTGTGCCTCAGGTGAGCAGATGGGTGAATAGCGGGAACCGTTTCCTGTCCGGCGCTGACAATGTAAAGGCCGTCCAAGTGCAGATAGGCGCATTACCCACCCCTGCCAGGGCGTCCAGAGGCCGGCCCGAGATCAATGGCCTTTGTGACACCTGTCAGAAGCCAGGTACGCTCGGACACATCGCACAGATGTGCTCTCGTACTCATGGCGGGAGGGTAAAGAGGCATGACAACATCTGTGCCTATTTGGCCAGGCGACTGAGACAAATGGGTTATGAGGTGTCTTGCGAGCCGTGCATTCCAATTGTGGGGTCATTTTGGAAGCCAGACATCGTGGCTTCCAAAGGCACAGAGGCCTATATTATTGATACGCAGGTCTCTGGGGTTCACTTCCCGCTTTCAGCTGCACACCAATACAAGTGCAGCTACCATGGTACCCTGGAAGTCTTACAAGGCATACGGAAATACACCGGGAAAGACACCGTGCATGTAACATCTGCCACCTTAAGTTGGCATGGTGCATGGTGTCAAGAAAGCGCGAGTGCTCTCAGAGGGTTAGGGCTGACATACCGGGACCTTGAGGTGTGCACAGTCAAAGCCCTAACCTGGACTCACTCCCTTTACAGGATGTGGTCCAAGAGCACAGGTTAATAATCGGAGCCTGCCTTGTACATCTGGTGTCGGCCACCGGGCAGGCTGAAGGTCATCTCCCCTTTGTTGGCTTGGGGTGTGCAGGATTAGGCTGCTCTCCCGTGGCTCCAAATGGCAGGTACCAGTTCCTGAGGTCGGGTTGTTGGGCGGGGTGGTGGAGGCCTTGGTGGGGTTGCCCATTACTCCCGTGCGACAGGCCACACTGGAAGGTGAGCGGTGCTGGAAGGTCGCTGTGTTCAAGTCGGCAATCTAATTATATCCGAACCATCATCTAACTGCCATCTCCTAACTTATTTCTAACTATGCTGTCAGTAATCTGATCTTCAATCTTCCTCTTATAGTGTCCATACACTTTTTCCAATTAACAACTTCTTTCACTATCAACATGTAGATAGATCGGTTTGCTGTAAAACATCCTAGCACAGCACCCGTAGGTAGACCTTCCCTCACTTCACACTACTAACTGGCAATAGTGAAAAAAAAAAAAAAATGGCACCAGAATGAATATGGCTAAGTTAAAATGAGAGACAGTGGCCTTTAATTTGCCACACTGGAAGAGAGAAGAAAGAGAGGTGACTTGATTACAACCCTTTAGATTTTAAGCCAGATTTGTGATGCAGAACAAACCAGAGGACAACATGATATTAAGAAGAAATTAATTGAAAATGAAATAAAGTACTTTCATAGTATTGGAGAAATGGAATAAGATAAAAGAGGATGTAGTTAATGGAGACAGCATAATTGAATTTAAGATGTTATATGATAGTAGAGAATGTTCAAGAAATGGGGCCCCAAGAGTATAAAACTCCCTCCCTGTACAGTTTAAATAGTAATTACAAATTGTTAATTACACTCACATAGGCTGGGATGTGAATGTTTATGTACATTATACAGGGTAACATTGAGTGTAAAACTGTCTTTCATAACACACCAATTGTAATCGCACATCATTATCACTGAAATTTTTCATTATCATAATTATCTTATTCCCTTGCAGACCTAGCCATACAAAGTTGAAGATGGCACTTGAAGCTAGTCCACAGCCACTCACCTTCATGATAGCTCGGCACCCACTACTCCGTCTCGTGTCTGCCTTCAGGTCTGTCTTGTTCTTCAGCCTTCATTCTTTCTTCTTCATCCAGCATATAGATCACATTGAGTGGCTGGATTGAATTTTACCTTGGTTGTTGAAAAATATATTTTATCAAACTAAATGAAATTTTCCCTCTTAGATTAGGTAAGAATAGGAGAAGTTTAAGTTTGACATTTTCACTGTGTTATGTGTACACACCCATGTCACAGTTTCTCTCTTCCCATCAAAGCCTAACTCTTGTGACATGTCCTTATTACCCTTTCTCCATTTACTAGGGACAAGATGCTGTCTGGCAAGAAGAACTACCGCCAGATTATTCAGTTGATGAAGCAGAGGCACCCAGAACTAGGGATAAGAGACCAGTCCAGCTGGCTAAACCTGCTGCCAGACTTTCTTGGTGTTCCCACTTTCAGCCAGTTTGTCCAGCATATCCTTGATCAGCATGCCAATCACCAGAGGCTCAATGAACACTGGGTTCCTGCTAGTCAGTTCTGTACACCATGTCTTGTGAACTACACAGTGCTGGCAAAGGTAAGTTAACTGGGATGCAGAGAGAGATGAAGGTTGAGGGAATATAGTAGAGAGGGACAGGTGGAGGAGAATGAGAGTAGAGGAAATAAGAAGGGCACAGGATGAGAGAAAAACTCAGATAGTATATGAGAATGTAGAGACCAAGTTAGAGGGACATGATTAAGTGATGGAAATAGGTGTGAGGCCAGGTAAGGGAAATGGGAACAAGCTGAAGGAGATGTGAAGCAGACCAGTGGACCAAGATGAGGACAAGTTGGTAGGGATTTGAAAGAGAATTGGTGAGGGAGGCATGAACAGAAGATATGGGGACCATATGACAGAGATGTGAATGAGATGTGAAATAGACCATGTGATGAGGTAAGCAAGAGCAATGTAAGAGGGATAAGAGAGAAACTTGGTGAGAGAGGTGAAGAAATGGTAAGAGATATAATTATGAGATTGGATGAAGGATATAGAAAAAAGGCAAGAGAGGTATGTTGGAGACCAGATGAGGGAAGGAGCAACAGGATGAAAGGGATGTGAAGGAAAAAGTGCAAGGAATGTAGGACAAGGTGAAGGAGATTATATATGGGACCAGGTAATATGGGATGAAGGCAGTGTGTAACAGACCCACAAATAAGTTGGAGACACTTGTGTTGCAAACCATATGGGACAGATATTGACTTTGAAGAATGTTTCTAAGGAGGGGACACTAATACAGTACTTTTAAGAGAGAAATACTGTCAGAATGTAATTAAGTTATGGGGAGCTGGTGAAGTTCTGAAGGAAAGAAAAATGATGGTAAATTGTCATTGATTGTGGGACATTATAGTTAGTTGGGATATTTTGAAAGTAGTTCAAAGTTGAGTAAAGTATGAAAGAGTAGTAAAACTGGAAATTCTTATGAAAAGATGGAAATTTGGTTAGATTGCTTGCATACCAGTGAGTATATATGATGAGAAACTTTGATAAGCAGGGTTAGTGTGTTGCACTCATTGCATGTTTTGCTCTTGTCAACCGTAGATGCAAAATATGGTTTCAGGTGGGACTGTTCTAAGCCATCTGTCCAGCCTTCTTTTAAAGACTTTTCTTTCATACTATTCGCCATTTCCCGCATTAGCGAGGTAGCGTTAAGAACAGAGGACTGGGCCTTTGAGGGATTATCCTCACTTGGCCCCCTTCTCTGTTCCTTCTTTTGGAAAAAAAAAAAAAAAAAAAAAAAAATGAGAGGGGAGGATTTCCAGCCACCCGCTCCCTTCCCTTTTAGTCGCCTTCTACGACACGCAGGGAATACGTGGGAAGTATTCTTTCTCCCCTATCCCCAGGGATATCTTTTAAAGACATCTTTGCATATTCAGATGTTCCTCCAGTTGTAGTCATCTTAGATTTGGACATGCAGTTACATCCCGTCTCCCAGAGAACATGCAGAAATACTTGAGGCACTACTCAATTATCTATCAGCTGCATGTCAACTGCACCCCTAAAGAAGAAAAAGAAAAGAAAAACATTAATAATCCATCTGCTCACTCACCACCCTTCACTCTATCAAATACAAGCGATACAATTAGAAACTGAAAGAACTTGCCTGCAACTTGCCCTGACAATATATCAAACTTTCACTTAGAGTGGCCCAGTTGCAATCCAAGCGCTTAGAGATATCTTCAATGTATCCTTTTTACACGACAGAATCCTTAACATCAGGAGCCTTGTCAATTTAATTTTTTTTTTTTTTTTTTTTTGTCGCTGTCTCCCACGTTTGCGAGGTAGCGCAAGGAAACAGACGAAAGAAATGGCCCAACCCACCCCCATACACATGTATATACATACGTCCACACACGCAAATATACATACCTACACAACTTTCCATGGTTTACCCCAGACGCTTCACATGCCTTGATTCAATCCACTGACAGCACGTCAACCCCGGTATACCACATCGCTCCAATTCACTCTATTCCTTGCCCTGCATGCTTAGGCCCCGATCACACAAAATCTTTTTCACTCCATCCTTCCACCTCCAATTTGGTCTCCCTCTTCTCCTCGTTCCCTCCACCTCCGACACATATATCCTCTTGGTCAATCTTTCCTCACTCATTCTCTCCATGTGCCCAAACCATTTCAAAACACCCTCTTCTGCTCTCTCAACCACGCTCTTTTTATTTCCACACATCTCTTTTACCCTTACGTTACTTACTCGATCAAACCACCTCACACCACACATTGTCCTCAAACATCTCATTTCCAGCACATCCATCCTCCTGCACACAACTCTATCCATAGCCCACGCCTCGCAACCATACAACATTGTTGGAACCACTATTCCTTCAAACATACCCATTTTTGCTTTCCGAGATAATGTTCTCGACTTCCACACATTCTTCAAGGCTCCCAGAATTTTCGCCCCCTCCCCCACCCTATGATCCACTTCCGCTTCCATGGTTCCATCCGCTGCCAGATCCACTCCCAGATATCTAAAACACTTCACTTCCTCCAGTTTTTCTCCATTCAGACTCACCTCCCAATTGACTTGACCCTCAACCCTACTGTACCTAATAACCTTGCTCTTATTCACATTTACTCTTAACTTTCTTCTTTCACACACTTTACCAAACTCAGTCACCAGCTTCTGCAGTTTCTCACATGAATCAGCCACCAGCGCTGTATCATCAGCGAACAACAACTGACTCACTTCCCAAGCTCTCTCATCCGCAACAGACTTCATACTTGCCCCTCTTTCCAAAACTCTTGCATTCACCTCCCTAACAACCCCATCCATAAAGAAATTAAACAACCTTGGAGACATCACACACCCCTGCCGCAAACCTACATTCACTGAGAACCAATCACTTTCCTCTCTTCCTACACGTACACATGCCTTACATCCTCGATAAAAACTTTTCACTGCTTCTAACAACTTGCCTCCCACACCATATATTCTTAATACCTTCCACAGAGCATCTCTATCAACTCTATCATATGCCTTCTCCAGATCCATAAATGCTACATACAAATCCATTTGCTTTTCTAAGTATTTCTCACATACATTCTTCAAAGCAAACGCCTGATCCACACATCCTCTACCACTTCTGAAACCACACTGCTCTTCCCCAATCTGATGCTCTGTACATGCCTTCACCCTCTCAATCAATACCCTCCCATATAATTTACCAGGAATACTCAACAAACTTATACCTCTGTAATTTGAGCACTCACTCTTATCCCCTTTGCCTTTGTACATTGGCACTATGCACGCATTCTGCCAATCCTCAGGCACCTCACCATGAGTCATACATACATTAAATAACCTTACCAACCAGTCAACAATACAGTCACCCCGTTTTTTAATAAATTCCACTGCAATACCATCCAAACCTGCTGCCTTGCTGGCTTTCATCTTCCGCAAAGCTTTTACTACCTCTTCTCTGTTTACCAAATCATTTTCCCTAACCCTCTCACTTTGCACACCACCTCGACCAAAACACCCTATAGCTGCCACTCTATCATCAAACACATTCAACAAACCTTCAAAATACTCACTCCATCTCCTTCTCACATCACCACTACTTGTTATCACCTCCCCATTTGCGCCCTTCACTGAAGTTCCCATTTGCTCCCTTGTCTTACGCACTTTATTTACCTCCTTCCAGAACATCTTTTTATTCTCCCTAAAATTTAATGATACTCTCTCACCCCAACTCTCATTTGCCCTTTTTTTCACCTCTTGCACCTTTCTCTTGACCTCCTGTCTCTTTCTTTTATACATCTCCCACTCAATTGCATTTTTTCCATGCAAAAATCGTCCAAATGCCTCTCTCTTCTCTTTCACTAATACTCTTACTTCTTCATCCCACCACTCACTACCCTTTCTAATCAACCCACCTCCCACTCTTCTCATGCCACAAGCATCTTTTGCGCAATCTATCACTGATTCCCTAAATACATCCCATTCCTCCCCCACTCCCCTTACTTCCATTGTTCTCACCTTTTTCCATTCTGTACTCAGTCTCTCCTGGTACCTCCTCACACAAGTCTCCTTCCCAAGCTCACTTACCCTCACCACCCTCTTCACCCCAACATTCACTCTTCTTTTCTGAAAACCCATACAAATCTTCACCTTAGCCTCCACAAGATAATGATCAGAAATCCCTCCAGTTGCACCTCTCAGCACATTAACATCCAAAAGTCTCTCTTTCGCGTGCCTGTCAATTAACACGTAATCCAATAACGCTCTCTGGCCATCTCTCCTACTTACATAAGTATACTTATGTATATCTCGCTTTTTAAACTAGGTATTCCCAATCATCAGTCCTTTTTCAGTGCATAAATCTACAAGCTCTTCACCATTTCCATTTACAACACTGAACACCCCATGTATACCAATTATTCCCTCAACTGCCACATTACTCACCTTTGCATTCAAATCACCCATCACTATAACCCGGTCTCGTGCATCAAAACCACTAACACACTCATTCAGCTGCTCCCAAAACACTTGCCTCTCATGATCTTTCTTCTCATGCCCAGGTGCATATGCACCAATAATCACCCATCTCTCTCCATCAACTTTCAGTTTTACCCATATTAATCGAGAATTTACTTTCTTACATTCTATCACATACTCCCACAACTCCTGTTTCAGGAGTACTGCTACTCCTTCCCTTGCTTTTGTCCTCTCACTAACCCCTGACTTTACTCCCAAGACATTCCCAAACCACTCTTCCCCTTTACCCTTGAGCTTCGTTTCACTCAGAGCCAAAACATCCAGGTTCCTTTCCTCAAACATACTACCTATCTCTCCTTTTTTCACATCTTGGTTACATCCACACACATTTAGGCACCCCAATCTGAGCCTTCGAGGAGGATGAGCACTCCCCGCGTGACTCCTTCTTCTGTTTCCCATTTTAGAAAGTTAAGAAAAATACAAGGAGGGGAGGATTCAATTTAATATCAGTCCTAAAACCCTCTAAACCACCCAACTCTCCCTCCTTCCGTTTTCCTATATCAATTCTTTCTTCAGTATCCATACTTTTGGAAAAATTGATCCACAACAGAATCAAGCAAAATATCTTACCCTTACATCCACAACATGAATTTAGACTCCAACCATTCCACTACCACACTTCACACAGACCTCACAACATATCATAGATGGCTTCAACAAGCCACAACCCTCATGTTGCACAAAATTAGTGTCCATTGACATCAACAAAGGATTTGACACATTCAGGACACATTCTCATGCAAAATATGCTAGATACCACCTACCACAACAGTGACAGAAAGTGTATGGTCATCTTCATAGCCAGGTGCCATCCCAGAATCACATGCACTTAATCACTTAAGCTTTATGATGGAGTTCCCTAAGGAGTTCTTTTTCCAACGCCCTTCAGTCTCTTTCCATGTGACCTCTCATTACCTCACGCAAACTACAATATAGTGGCCTTCTCATAAGCAGACAATCTCACAATCACATCACAATACCCTGACACTTTAGTAACAAAAATCAAGCACCACTCTATGAAACAACCGGAACAATGGCCCACCCAAAGCAGAATATCTGAATTTCTACAAAAGTTTTTGTCACTCTTCTAACCTCAATAGACACAAATTCAACCTGCACCCTCCTTTCACTTTGAATGGACTGTCACTTCACTTGGCAGAACACATGGTATTCTGGGCATCACACATGATACAAACATTCACTTCTCATACTATACAAATATCAGCACAAAAGCAGGGACACAAATCAAATGCCCCCAGAACTCTTAACTGGTGTAAGATTTTGACAATGAAAAAATCCCTTGATGTCCCCAACAAACAATTCATCTACACCACCTTAAACTATGTTTCATTTGCCTAGTCATCCACCCTTTCAAAAGCAAATAGGATAAAGCTGCAAGCCACACAAACTAGAGCATTGAGACCATGACCAAACCAGAGCATTGAGAACAGTCATGGCCTAGCAAGTCTGAACACTCATCACATACATAATGAAACAAAGAATCTCCCAATACAATTCCTCCTCAGTGTACTTGGCTCTCAGTTCTTTGCAACAGTGTTAGACCCCTAACATGCAAACCATTCCTTAACTAAGCACCATCCTCCAAACAGAAATAGCTTACCTTTGCCTCATACTTCAGCAACCAATACTCACAGACCCTCTCATCCTTAATATGTATACCACTAACAAAATATTTATTCAATTAAATGCCATGTCAGGCACAAAACAACTGCCCTCTCAGCTCGTCTCAATCACCATCCTCAACAATATCTTTGGTAATGTAGATTGGGAAATGGAAATCATGGCCAAGAACCAGGGCATTGTCATGAGTGGTTCTGTGAGTTTTACCTTGAAGGAGTAGAAACATGGCTACTGATAGCTCCAGTGCCCTCAGTGTAGAGGGAATATTAGGAAAGAGGGAAGAATGGTGTAAGAAAAGATGTTGAAAAGCAAAGGAGCTTTGAGATGTGCAGTAGCAAAGATATAGGTGACTCGCCAACTAGCCAGATTTTGCTAGGCATAAGAGAGCAAGGAATGAGTATAGCAGAAATTGAAAGGTGGAACACAGAAACTTGAAAAGAATATTGTAGATTGTCAATTAAAGAACAGCTTATCTGGCTAAGGGATTCAGAGGGAAGAATTGTAGAGGATGATGTAAGGGTATGTGAAGAATTAAATGTGTTCAAAATTGTTTTCACAATGGAATTCACTATAGCCCCATCACCAGTAAGTTGGAGTGGAGAGGAGGTTTTAAACAGTACTAAAAGCTCTTGACCCATAGAAGGCTCACTCTTGGTTCTATTGAAATTTCACAAAATATGATGAAGATGTGTACAAATGCACTGGACAGACTAATTAGAACACTTTTCAAGATGATGATGGAGAAAAGCAAGTGCCAAGAGAGTGAAAAGGGCCAACAGCATTCTTGTCTATCAGAAAGGTGTCTGGGAACAGGCATTGAACTACAGACTGGCTTGCTCATGATTGTGGACTGTTAGTTTCTAGAAAAGAAAAAACGACAATGGGAAAGCAAATGGATGACTAGAGGAGGAATTATGTAAGTGAGAGAGAGCATGGTTTTAGGGAAAGGAAGTTTTTTGTAAGAAACCTCTTAGATTTCTACTTGAGAGTGAGTTCTGTCTTAGACCACTCAGACCTAAGGGCAAGCTGGATGGATAATTTGTATCTGGACTGCCGGAAAGCATTTATTATTATTTTTTTTTCAAGTTGGAGGCTCCAGTCATGGACAAAAGTCCACATCAAAGCCAGGCCTTTTTGAAACATAGAGAGGGTTACGAAAGGAAAAAAGAGGAGACCAGGAAAAGTGTTTATGAATTTTGGAGGAAGTGAAAAACCTGTCTCAAAATTTGACAAGTTAGAGTTATAGGGAAAGTGCAACATGGTAGAGTCATTGGAAAAGATGTGAAAAGGTAGAGAGTTCCAAAGCTTTGAGGAGCAGGGAAATAAGCAGTATCAAAACAGCACACCTTGGAGTTGTCAGTGGTCACACAATAATCATGTGACACACCTGCTTGCCGAGTGTTGTGTGTTCTTGGAAGCAACTACCAAAGTAATCCCTATAGAAGGGGGAAGTGAACTAACACTGCAATGTAGGGCAAGTCGGTCAAGTTTTGAAGTTACTTTTATTTTTACCCCTGTAGAATTTGTGGCGGGAGCGGGGGTCTAGAAACCCTTCCCTCCTTGTATTTTACCTTTCTAAAAGGGGAAACAGAAGGAATCATGCAGGGAGTGCTCATCCTCCTTGAAAGCTCAGATTGGCATGTCTAAATGTGTGTGGATGTAACCAGGATGAGAAAAAAGGAGAGATAGGTAGTATGTTTGAGGAAAGGAACCTGAATGTTTTGGCTTTGAGTGAAACGAAGCTCAAGGGTAAAGGGGAAGAGTGGTTTGGGAATGTTTTGGTAGTAAAGTCAGGGGTTGGTGAGAAGACAAGGAAGGAGTAGCACTACTCCTAAAACAGGAGTTGTGGGAGTATGTGATAGAGTGTAAGAAAGTAAACTCTAGACTGATATTGGTAGAACTGAAAGTGGATGGGGAAAGATGGGTGATTATTGGTGCCTATGCACCTGGGCACGAGAAGAAAGATAATGAGAGGCAAGTGTTTTGTGAAAAGCTGAGCGAGTGTGTTAGCAGTTTTGATGCACAATATCAGGTTATAGTGATAGGTGATTTGAATGCAAAGGTGACTAATGTGGCAGTTGAGGGAATAATTGGTGCACATGGGATATTCAGTGTTGTAAATGGAAATGGTGAAGAGCTTGTAGATTTGTGCGCTGAAAAAGGACTGGTGATTGGGAATACCTGGTTTAAAAAGAGAGATATACATAAGTATACATATGTAAGTAGGAGAGATGGCCAGAGAGCGTTATTGGATTAAGTGTTAATTGATAGGCGTATGAAAGAGAGACTTTTGGATGTTAATGTGCTGAGAGGTGCAACTGGAGGGATGTCTGATCATTATCTTGTGGAGGCAAAGGTGAAGATTTGTAGAGGTTTTCAGGAAAGAAGAGAAAATGTTGGGGTGAAGAGATCAGTGCGAGTAAGTGAGCTTGGGAAGACTTGTGTGAGGAAGTACCAAGAGAGACTGAGTGCAGAATGGAAAAAGGTGAGAGCAAAGGATGTAAGAGCAGTGAGGGAGGAATGAGATGTATTTAGGGAAGCAGTGATGGGTTGTGCAAAAGATGCTTGTGGCATGAGAAAAGTGGGAGGTGGGCAGATTAGAAAGGTTAGTAAGTGGTGGGATGAAGAAGTACGAGTGTTAGTGAAAGAGAAGAGAGAGGCATTTGGACGATTTTTGCTGGGAAATAGTGCAAATGACTGGGAGATGTATAAAAGAAAGAGGCAGGAGGTCAAGAGAAAGGCGTAAGAGATGAAAAAGAGGGCAAATGAGAGTTGGGTTGAGAGAGTATCATTAAATTTTAAGGAGAATAAAAAGATGTTTTGAAAGAAGGTAAATAAAGTGTGTAAGAAAAGAGAACAAATGGGAACATTGGTGAAGGGGGCTAATAGGGAGGTAATAACAAGTAGTGGTGATGTGAGAAGGAGAAGGAGATTTTGAAGGTTTGTTGAATGTGTTAGATGATAGAGTGGCAGATATAGGGTGTTTTGTTTGAGGTGGTGAGCGAAGTGAGAGGGTCAGGGAGAATAGTTTGGTAAACATAGAAGACGTAGTGAAAGCTTTGCGGAAGATGAAAGCCAGCAAGGCGAAGGGGTTCGGATGGTATTACAGTGGAATATATTAAAAATGGGGATGACTGTGTTGTTGACTGGTTGGTAAGGATATTAAGTGTATGTATGGCTCATGGTGAAGTACCTGAGGATTAGTGGAATGCATGCATAGTGCCATTGTACAAAGGCAAAGGGGATAAAGGTGAGTGTTCAGCTTACAGAGGTATAAGTTTGTTGAGTATTCCTGGGAAATTATGTGGGAGGGTATAAAAAGATGTTTTGGAAGGAGGTAAATAAAGTGTGTAAGACAAGGGAACAAATGGGAACTTCAGTGAAGGGGGCTAATGGGGAGGTGATAACAAGTAGTGGTGATGTGAGAAGGAGATGGAGTGAGTATTTAAAGGTTTGCTGATTGTGTTTGATGATAGAGTGGCAGATATAGGGTGTTTCGGTTGAGGTGGTGTGCAGAGTGAGGGGGTTAGGGAAAATGATTTGGTAAACAGAGATGTAGTAAAAGCTTTGCGAAAGATGAAAGCCGGCAAGGCAGCGGGTTTGGATGGTATTGCAGTGGAATTTATTGAAAAAGGGGGTGACTGTATTGTTGACTGGTTGGTAAGGTTATTTAATGTATGTATGACTCATGGTGAGGTGCCTGAGGATTGGCAGAATGCTTGCATAGTGCCATTGTACAAAGGCAAAGGGGACAAAGGTGAATGCTCAAATTACAGAGGTATAAGTTTGTTGAGTATTCCTGGGAAATTATATGGGAGGGTATTGATTGAGAGGGTGAAGGCATGTACAGAGCATCATATTGGGGAAGAGCAGTGTGGTTTCAGAAACGGTAGAGAATGTGTGGATCAGGTGTTTGCTTTGAAGAATGTACGTGAGAAATACTTAGAAAAACGGATTTGTATGTAGCATTTATGGATCTGGAGAAGGCATATGATAGAGTTGATAAAGATGCTCTGTGGAAGGTATTAAGAATATATGGTGTGGGAGGGAAGTTATTAGAAGCAGTCAAAAGTTTTCATTGAGGATGTAAGGCATGTGTACGTGTAGGAAGAGAGGAAAGTGATTGGTTCTCAGTGAATGTAGGTTTGTGGCAGGGGTGTGTGATGTCTCCATGGTTGTTTAATTTGTTTATGGATGGGGTTGTAAGGGAGGTGAATGCAAGAGTTTTGGAAAGACGGGCAAGTATGCAGTCTGTTATGGATGAAAGAGCTTGGGAAGTGAGTCAGTTGTTGTTCGCTGATGATACAGCGCTGGTGGCTGATTCATGTGAGAAACTGCAGAAGCTGGTGACTGAGTTTGGTAAAGTGTGTGAAAGAAGAAAGTTGAGAGTAAATGTGAATAAGAGCAAGGTTATTTGGTACAGTAGGGTTGAGGGTCAAGTCAACTGGGAGGTAAGTTTGAATGGAGAAAAACTGGAGGAAGTAAAGTGTTTTAGATATCTGGGAGTGGATTTGACAGCGGATGGAACCATGGAAGCGGAAGTGAGGGGGAGGGGGTGAAAGTCCTGGGAGCGTTGAAGAATGTGTGGAAGTTGAGAACATTATCTCGGAAAGCAAAAATGGCTATGTTTAAAGGAACAATGGTTCCAACAATGTTATATGGTTGTGAGGCGTGGGCTATAGATAGAGTTGTGCGGAGGAGGGTGGATGTGCTGGAAATGAGATGTTTGAGGACAATATGTGGTAGGAGGTATTTTGATCGAGTAAGTAATGAAAGGGTAAGAGAGATGTGTGGTAATAAAAAGAGTGTGGTTGAGAGAGCAGAAGAGGGTGTTTTGAAATGGTTTGGTCTCATGGAGAGAATGAGTGAGGAAAGATTGACCAAGAGGATATATGTGTCAGAGGTGGAGGGAACGAGGAGAAGTGGGAGACCTAATTGCAGGTGGAAAGATGGAGTGAAAAAGATTTTGAGTGATCGGGGCCTGAACATGCAGGAGGGTCAAAGGCGTGCAAGGAATAGAGTGAATTGGAATGATGTGGTATACTGGGGTCGAAATGCTGTCAATGGATTGAACCAGGGCATGTGAAGCATTTGGGGTAAACCATGGAAAGTTCTGTGGGGCGTGGATGTGGAAAGGGAGCTGTGGTTTTGGTGCATTATTACATGACAGCTAGAGACTGAGTGTGAACGAATGGGGCCTTTGTTGTCTTTTCCTAGCGCTACCTCGCACACATGAGGGGGAGAGGGTTGTTATTTCATGTGTGGCGAGGTGGCGATGGGAATGAATGAAGTAAGACTATGAATTGTTTTTTTTCTTCATACTGTTCGCCATTTCCCGCATTAGCGAGGTAGTGTTTAGAACAGAGGACTGGGCCTTAGAGGGAACATCCTCACCTTGCCCCCTTCTCTGTTCCTTCTTTTGGAAAATTAAAAAAAAATGAGAGGGGAGGATTTCCAGCCACCCGCTCCCTCCCCTTTTAGTTGCCTTCTACGACACGCAGGGAATGCTTGGGAAATATTCTTTCTCCCCTATCCCCAGGGATAATGAATTATGTACATGTGTATATATGTATATGTCTGTGTGTGTATATATATTTATATGTTGAGATGTATAGGTATGTATATTTGCGTGTGTGGACATGTATTTATATACATGTGTATGTGGGTGGGTTGGGCCATTCTTTCGTCTGTTTCCTTGTGCTACCTCAGTAACGTGGGAGACAGCGACAAAGCAAAATAGAAAATAAATAAATATATATTAATTTAGAGGGTCAAGGCATGTACAGAGCATCAGATTGAGGAAGAGCAGTGTGGTTTCAGAAGTTGTAGAGGATGTGTGGATCAGGTGTTTGCTTTGAAGAATGTATGTGAGAAATACTTAGAAAAACAGATGGATCTGTATGTAGCATTTATGGATCTGGAGAAGGCATATGATAGAGTTGATAGAAGTGCTCTGTTGAAGGTATTAAGAGTACATGGTGTGGGAGCAAGTTGTTAGAAGCAGTGGAAAGTGTTTATCAAGGGTGTAAGGCATGTGTATGAATAGGAAGAGAGGAAAGTGATTGGTTCTCAGTGAATGTCAGTTTGCGGCAGGGGTGCGTGATGTCTCCATGGTTGTTTAATTTGTTTATGGGTGGGGTGGTTAGGGAGCTGAATGGACGAGTTTTGAAGAGAGAGGGGCAAGAAAGCAGTCTGTTGTGGATGAAAGGGCTTGGGAAGTGAGTCAGTTGTTCGCTGATGATACAGCATTGGTGGCTGATTTGGGTGAGAAACTGCAGAAGCTGGTTACTGAGTTTGGTAAAGAGTGTGAAGAAGAAAGCTGAGAGTAAATGTGAATAAGAGCAAGGTTATTAGGTACAGTAGGGTTGAGGGACAAGTCAAGTGGGAGGTAAGTTTGAATCTAGAAAACCTGGAGGAAGTGAAGTGTTTTAGATATCTAGGAGTGGATTTGGCAGCAGATGGAACCATGGAAGTGAGTCACAGGGTGGGAGAGAGGACAAAGGTTCTGGGAGAGTTGAAGAATGTGTGAAAGCGAGATCATTATCTTGGAAAGCCAAAATGGGTATGTTTGAAGGAATAGTGGTTCCAACAATGTTATTTGGTTGCAAGGTGTGGGCTATAGATAGGGTTGTTCTGAGGAGGGTGGATGTGTTGGAAATTAGATGTTTGAGGACGGTATGTGGTGTGAGGTAGTTTGATTGAGTAAGTAATGAAAGGGTAAGGGAGATTTATTTTTATTTTTTTTATTTATTTTGCTTTGTCGCTGTCTCCTGCGTTAGCGAGGTAGCGCAAGGAAACAGACGAAAGAATGGCCCAACCCGCCCACATACACATGTATATACATACACGTCCACACACTCACAATATACATACCTATACATCTCAATGTACACATATATATACACACAGACATATACATATATACACATGTACATAATTCATACTGTCTGCCTTTATTTGTTCCCATTGCCACCTCGCCACACATGGACTAACAACCCCCTCCCCCTCATGTGTGCGAGGTAGCGCTAGGAAAAACACCAAAGGCCCCATTCGTTCACACTCAGTCTCTAGCTGTCATGTAATAATGCACCGAAACCACAGCTCCCTTTCCACATCCAGGCCCCACACACTTTGCATGGTTTACCCCAGATGCTTCACATGCCCTGGTTCAATCCATTCACAGCACGTCGACCCCGGTATACCACATCGTTCCAATTCACTCTATTCCTTGCACGCTTTTCACCCTCCTGCATGTTCAGGCCCCGATCACTCAAAATCTTTTTCACTCCATCTTTCCACCTCCAATTTGGTCTCCCACTTCTCCTTGTTCCCTCCACCTCTGACACATATATCCTCTTGGTCAATCTTTCCCCACTCATTCTCTCCATGTGACCAAACCATTTCAAAACACCCTCTTCTGCTCTCTCAACCACACTCTTTTTATTTCCACACATCTCTCTCACCCTTACATTACTTACTCGATCAAACCACCTCACACCACATATTGTCCTCGAACATCTCATTTCCAGCACATCCAAATCCATTTGTTTTTCTAAGTATTTCTCGCATACATTCTTCAAAGCAAACACCTGATCCACACATCCTCTACCACTTCTGAAACCACACTGCTCTTCCCCAATCTGATGCTCTGTACATGCCTTCACTCTCTCAATCAATACCCTTCCATATAATTTACCAGGAATACTCAACAAACTTATACCTCCGTAATTTGAGCACTCACTCTTATCCCCTTTGCCTTTGTACAATGGCACTATGCAAGCATTCCGCCAATCCTCAGGCACCTCACCATGAATCATACATACATTGAATAACCTTACCAACCAGTCAACAATACAGTCACCCCCTTTTTTAATAAATTCCACTGCAATACCATCCAAACCTGCTGCTTTGCCGGCTTTCATCTTCCGTAAAGCTTTTACTACGTCTTCTCTTTTTACCAAATCATTTTCCCTAACTCTCTCACTTTGCACACCACCTCGACCAAGACACCCCACATCTGCCACTCTATCATCAAACACATTCAACAAACCTACAAAATACTCACTCCATCTCCTTCTCACATCACCCCAACTCTCATTTGCCCTCTTTTTCACCTCTTGCACCTTTCTCTTGACCTCTTGCCTCTTTCTTTTATACCTCTCCCACTCATTTCCATTTTTTCCCTGCAAAAATCGTTCAAATGTCTCTCTCTTCTCTTTCACTAATATTCTTACTTCTTCATTCCACCACCCACCACTCACTACCTAAGGGAGATATGTGGTAATAAAAAGTGTGGTTGAGAGAGCAGAAGAGGTTGTATTGAAATGGTTTGGTCACATGGAGAGAATGAGTGAGGAAAGATTGAACAAGAGGATATATGTGTCATAGGTGGAGGGAATGAGAAGTGGGAAACCAAATTGGAGGTGGAAGGATGGAGTGAAAAAGATTCTGAGCGATTGGGGCCTGAACATGCAGGAGGTTCACGTGAAAGGCATGCAAGGAATAGAGTGAATTGGAACAATGTGGTATACTGGGGTTGACATGCTGTCAATGGATTGAACCAGGGCATGTAAAGCATCTGAAGTAAACCATGGAAAGTTCTGTGGGGCCTGGATGTAGAAAGGGAGCTGTGGTTTCGGTGCATTACAAATGACAGCTAGAGACTGAGTGTGAATGAATGTGGCCGGCCTTTGTTGTCTTTCCTAGCACTACCTCGCTTACATGCGGGGGGACGGGGTTGTTATTTCATGTGTGGTGGGCTGGCAACTGGAACGAATAAGGGCAGACAGTATGAATTATGTACATGTGTATAAGTCTGTGTGTGTATATGTATGTATACGGTGAGATGTATAGGTATGTATATGTGCCTGTATGGATGTGTATGTATATACATGTGTATGTGGGTGGGTTAGGCCATTCTTTCATCTGTTTCCTTGCACTACCTCGCTAACGTGGGAGACAGCGACAAAGTATAATGAATAGATAAAAAAATGAATAATGATAATAATAATAGTAGAATTTGTGGGCAAAAATTTATCCCAAAGGCCACTGTCTGTTTACACCTGTAGGGATTGTAGTTAGTTGTTGTGAACAAAGATCCAGATGTGGGGGTTGTTAGACAAATCAAGCTGAGAAACACTAGGTTAGAGGCATTGAATATGCCCACCTTAGAAGAGTGAGGAGTGACACACCTGAGAAAACATTCCTTTATCAAATATATTTCCATTTGCTACTTCAGTTCAATACTCTAAATACTGTATTTGTTAAAGACTCCTTGAATTGTCCTCCTAGCTTACCTTTCATGTTTTGTTTTGCTATTTTATGTGAAGAAATTCTGTAGTTTACCAAATTAGGTGCCTAAACAAAGTCAGGAAAAGCACTCTCCATTTTCATCGTTTGCAATAGAGTTCTGTATATTTTTTGTGGTGAGCAAGTAACTAAGTTCATGTATTTTTACATGATGCAGATTCTTGTTGGCCTTTGTTAATGTAGTTAATATTTATCAGTATTATTAATACATTTCTTAACACTTTTGTGAGAGTGGGAGTATTTGTGTAGTTTTTATTTTTCGTCAATGCATCTTTCTTTCCAGGTGGAAACCTTGGATGAAGATGCCAACCATATCATATTCTCCTCTGGTATGTACCATTCAGCATTGTATATATGAAACTTTTTAAGATAAGCAGTGATTAGTAATACTTTGATAAACAGGTATCACTGAACTGGTATATTGATAATTTTTATCATATAACACCAATTTCAATAGTTACAAAAATTTTATTCTGAAAAGAACAGAGAAACTTAAGTAAAATGCGATGCATATTTCAGCTGGCTTTACATGTAGTCATCATATAATAATTTTATGTTTGTGTAATCTCCAAAGTTTACCAACCTCATTAATTTGTTTTATTAATGTCATAGCAGTATGTACTCTATCATCTTTTATTCTAAACATAATTATATTACCTTCTTGAATGTAATGTTCACGTGTCTGATTTTCTTCTTCAGAACATGTTGCACATCTTCTGCTATTGTCTTTACTGTATTCCTTATTCCATCCACTTTATATCTTAGACATTTTATTATTATTTATATTATTTCATTATACTTTGTCACTGTCTATCGCATCAGCGAGGTAGCTCAAGGAAACAGATGAAAGAATGGCCCAACCCACCCACATACACATGTATATACACACATGCCCACACACATACATATACATGCCTATACATTTCAACGTATACATACATATACATACACAGACATATACATATATACACATGTACATATTCATACTTGCTGCCTTTATCCATTCCCATCGCCACCCCGCCACTCATGAAATGGCACCCCCCTCTCCACACTCACGCACAAGGTAGCGCTAGGAAAAGACAGCAAAGGCCACATTCGTTCACACTCAGTCTCTAGCTGTCATGTGTAATGCACCAAAACTACAGCTCCCTTTCCACATCCAGGCCCCACAAAACTTTCCATGGTTTACCCCAAATGCTTCACATGCCCTGGTTCAATCCATTGAAAGCATGTTGACTCTGGTATACCACATTGTTCCAATTCACTCTATTCTTTGCATGCCATTCACCCTTCTGTATCTTCAGGCCACAATTTCTCAGAATCTTTTTCACTCCATCCTTCCACCTCCAATTTGTTCTCCCACTTCTCCTCGTTCCCTCCACCTTTGACACATACATCCTCTTTGTCAATCTTTCCTCACTTATCCTCTCCATGTGACCAAACCATTTCAATACACCCTCTTCTGCTCTCTCAACCACACTCTTTTTATTACCATACATCTCTCTTACCCTTTCATTACTTACTTGATCAAACCACCTCACACCACATATTGCCCTTAGACATTTAATTGCCAACACATCCACCCTCCTCCGCACAACCCTATCTATAGCCCATGCCTCTCAACCATATAACATTGTTGGGAACACTATTCCTTCAAACATACCCATTTTTGCTCTGAGATAACGTTCTCGCCTTCCACACATTCTTCAACACTCCCAGAACCTTCGCCCCCTCCCCCACCCTGTGACTCACTTCCACTTCCATGGTTCCATCCGCTGTTAAATCCACTCCCAGATATCTAAAACACTTCACTTCCTCCAGTTTTTCTCCATTCAAACATACTTCCCAATTGACTTGTCCCTCAACCCTACTGAACCAAATAACCTTGCTCTTATTCACATTTACTCTCAGCTTCCTTCTTTCACACACTTTACCAAACTTAGTCACCAGCTTCTGCAGTTTCTCACCCGAATCAGCCACCAGCAGTGTATCATCAGTGAACAACTGACTCTTTTCCCAAGCCCTCTCATCCACAACAGATTGCATACTTGCCCCTCTCTTCAAAACTCTTGCATTCACCTCCCTAATAACCCCATCTATAAACAAATTAAACAGCTATGGAGACATCACACACCCCTGCCGCAAACTGACATTCACTGGGAACCAATCACTTTCCTCTCTTCCTACTCATACACATGCCTTACATCCTTGATAAAAACTTTTCAATGCTTCTACCAACTTACCTCCCACACCATATACTCTTAACACTTTTCACAGAGCATCTCTATTAACTCTATTATATGCCTTCTCCAGATCCATAAATGCTACATACAAATCCATCTGTTTTTCTAAGTATAACCCACATATATTCTTCAAAGCAAAAACCTGATTCACACATCCTCAACCACTTCTGACTTCACACTGCTCTTCCCCAATCTGATGCTCTGTACATGCTTTTACCTTCTCAGTCAATACCCTCCCATATGATTTCCCAGGAATACTCAGCAAACTTATACCTCTGTAATTTGAACACTCCCCTTTATCCCCTTTGCCCTCATGCAGTAGCACTATGCATGCATTCAGCCAATCCTCAAGCACTTCAACTTGAGCCATACATACATTGAATATCCTTCCCAACCAGTCAACAACACAGTCATCCCCTTTTTTAATAAATTCCACTGCAATACCATCCAAACCCACCACCTTGCCGGCTTTCATTACCCCTTCTCTGTTTACCAAATCATTCTCCTTGACCCTCACTCTGCACACCACCTCAACCAAAACACCCTACATCTGCCACTGTATCATCAAATACATTCAACAAACCTTCAAAATACTCACTCCATCTTCCCACTTCACCACTACTTGTTATTACCTTCCCATTAGCCCCCTTCACCGATGTTCCCATTTTATTACATTCTTGAACATTTACCCTATTCATCTCTAGAACACATCTTACTTCTTTTATCATTAGTTTCACAGTATATATGATATTCCCATCCACTTTTATATCTGCCACTCTATCATCAAATACATTCACCAAACCTTTGAAATACTCACTCCATCTTCTCACCTCACCACTGCTTGTTATTCCTCCCCAATAGCCCCTTCACCGATATTCCAAATTTATTACATTTATTACATTTTATTACATTCTTGAATATTTACCTTATTCATCTCTAGAACTGAGGTGACTGAGTTTGGAAAAGTGTGTGGAAGAAGAAAGTTAAGAGTAAATGTGAATAAGAGCAAGGTTATTAGGTACAGTAGGGTTGAGGGTCAAGTCAATTGGGAGGTGAGTTTGAATGGAGAAAAACTGGAGGAAGTGAAGTGTTTTAGATATCTGGGAGTGGATCTGGCAGCGGATGGAACCATGGAAGCGGAAGTGGATCATAGGGTGGGGGAGGGGGCGAAAATCCTGGGGGCCTTGAAGAATGTGTGGAAGTCGAGAACATTATCTCGGAAAGCAAAAATGGGTATGTTTGAAGGAATAGTGGTTCCAACAATGTTGTATGGTTGCGAGGCGTGGGCTATGGATAGAGTTGTGCGCAGGAGGATGGATGTGCTGGAAATGAGATGTTTGAGGACAATGTGTGGTGTTAGGTGGTTTGATCGAGTGAGTAACGTAAGGGTAAGAGAGATGTGTGGAAATAAAAAGAGCGTGGTTGAGAGAGCAGAAGAGGGTGTTTTGAAGTGGTTTGGGCACATGGAGAGGATGAGTGAGGAAAGATTGACCAAGAGGATATATGTGTCGGAGGTGGAGGGAACAAGGAGAAGAGGGAGACCAAATTGGAGGTGGAAAGATGGAGTGAAAAAGATTTTGTGTGATCGGGGCCTGAACATGCAGGAGGGTGAAAGGAGGGCAAGGAATAGAGTGAATTGTAGCGATGTGGTATACCGGGGTTGACGTGCTGTCAGTGGATTGAATCAGGGCATGTGAAGCGTCTGGGGTAAACCATGGAAAGCTGTGTAGGTATGTATATTTGCGTGTGTGGACGTATGTATATACATGTGTATGGGGGGGGTTGGGCCATTTCTTTCGTCTGTTTCCTTGCGCCACCTCGCAAACGCGGGAGACAGCGACAAAGTATAATAAAATATAAAAAAATAATCTTTAGAACACATCTTACTTCTTTTATCATTGGTTTCACAATATGTTTGATATCGCCATCCACATATATATCCTAGACATTGTTTTATATTCTTGAATCTGATGTTCAGTTGTAGCTTTTTCTTCTTCAAAACACATTCTACATCTTTTATCAGTGTCTTCACAACTTATTCCATATCCCATTCACTTTTTTTAATGTTTTAGCCACAATAATATTTGTAGACATACTCTCTCCATATGTACATACACCTCTTATAACCACTTGATTCTACTCATATTATTAGTTCCTCATGTTTACCCCTTGCCATCAAAATGAATGGCCCGCTACCAACTTTGTGTTTTCATTGTTTGACAAAGTGCAGTGAAGCTGACAACCATTAGAACTAACATTTTTTCCTATCTTCCTCAGTTAATCTTCAAGGAGGAGGTTTTTGTATGTATTGTTCTTTAGGGGTTTTAGTGATTTCGTTTCCCCAAGGTTGGGTAAACATTTTTTAATGCCAGAGGATTTTGCTGTGCAGTTCTTGTTAGCTGGTGTCTCAAGTTTTCCTAGACCTCCTAAACCTGAGTTCATGACCTCAACAGTAATCACTGGGTTTTAGAACTAACTAATGGATTTTCTCAACTCTGTTGCTGTTTGAATGGGAGAATGACATGAATGACTTATCCCACAATGAAATTTTTTCTACCCAGAGACACTATCAGTTGGTTTAGGAATGTTCTCATTTGTAGAGCAGGGTGGTTCTTGTTCTTTTTCCTGGCCCTTGCAAAGCTATACATAAAACTTTGGTGCTCTTAAGAAAATCAGAGGGAAGGTACATTTGCTTCCACTGCTGTTCTAGCAATTTTTGTGGATGCTACTGCTCCAAGACATATTCTTAGGCATTTGTTCTGAGTTGCACTTAGCCTTCTCAAGGTATAGCCACTTGCCGAAGCACATACCTGTTAGCCATAGTCTTGTTTTGACCTGATCTTGGACCTGTACACAATAAAGATTTTCTGTTGGCACCCCACTAGCTATTAGTTAAGTATTTTAAAATATTTAGTTTTTTTCCACATTATTTCACTAAGTGTTTACCAATTAAGTCTTTTATTAAAGTGCAACCACAAAAATTTTCTGAATTTTCAAAAGGTATTGGATGCTTATATAAGATTTTTTGAAAATTTAGTTTTTGTAAGGTTTTGGTAAAAATTTCACCAGTACCCTTAGCAGGTGAGAACTCAAATCTTACTGTAAGGCCCATCCCATTGTTGGAAGGATTCAAGGATGTCTTGAATCCTACCATCTGAAAATTGCATTTTTGGATGAGTGCCACTCAGCACTGTCGTTAGCAAACCATGAATATTTCTGTGGATGGATGTTGGTAATAGAATATCATTGAACATGATCATGGCACTCCAATTTCTGTACAAGTGTTAGATGTAACAGGATAAGGGCGCCTGTGAATCACATCTCTCCAGTTTACGCTGTCCCCTGCTCCCCATACGCCCTCTTGCATGTTCTGTACTCAGCCTTCATAGCATCTTTCACCCTTTTAGTTATTCTTTCCTCACTCATCCTCTTAGTATGCATAACCAATTTCAACATACCTGCTTCACCTTTCTGATACATACTTCTCTTACTATCACACCTTTCTCTTACTTTATCATTGCTTATTCCATCAATTTTCCTCCCGCCACATACTGTCCTCAAACACATTTATTACTATACCATCAAACATGCTCATTTTTGCCACTGAAGAGACACATTCCTCAGTGCACTCAAGGCTTTACATCCTAACGCAACCTGCAGCTCACATCAGCTCCCATATACTGCCATATCCACACCACTTTATTTTCTCTCCATTCAAACTCACACTCCAAATATCCTCTCTCTTTTCACTGCAGTACCTAATAAACTTGCTTTTATTCACATTTACTCTGTTTTCTCCTTTCACATACACACTCAAGTATTTGTATGTTTCAGGTGTGCAGGAGATGCTATCTCCACGGACCATCAACAGGTCGCAGGATGGTTCTACAGCCCTGCTGGCAGACCATTACCTGTGTCAGCTATCACACATCCAGATGACCCAACTTCTCCAGCTATATAAATATGACATTGAGCTCTTTGAGTACGATGTTCAGAAATACATAGACTGTACAAAACAGTAGAGTAAGGGGGATACTGTATATCATTTGACTGAAATTCATGAATGGTATGAATTTTCAGTTTTGCAGGTATTTCACTACCCTGAAAATAAAAATACAGTCTATAGAATACTATATTATGGTCTTAAGATGATTTGGTTACTTATTTGTATCAGTCTTTGTATAAGTGTATAGAGATGCATTAGATGTAAATTCTGGTAAAAAAAAAAAAAAAAAAAAAAGGATCAGATTGAGAAAACCTACAGACAGAAAAGCCTTTTTTGTCCAAAAAGGCAAAAGTGTTTCCTTTTCCCTTAAGATTATTATGAAGTCAAAATAGAGGTTTCCTGTTGGCATGCATTCCTATCTTTGGTTCCCCTGCATGAGGTTACACTACAATTAAAAAGTTACCTCTGGTGAGGCTGTATTACTAGCACTACAGTCTTTTCAAAGAACTTGCCATTCACAGGAGGACACATTTCCCTGTTACTGAAACTAATGTTGCTTTGGTTTGCTGAAGCTTCCAGTGAGATATCCTGGGTAACACCAAGACTCCCTCAAAGAGAGAGGTACTGGGGTAGTTATAAATGAAATAAACTAGGTGTTTACTTTGTTTATACACCTTGAGCAGCATTGGTGACAGAAGGGAAGTCTGTAAAAGAATAATACATAGTCTTTTACTAGTGTCCTAGATGAAGCTGTAATTGATTATTGGGCATGGAATAAAGACAAGTGCATAAACTTTCACACTGTAGGGAAGGAAAATCAATGGCAGTGATGACTAGTATCATACATTTTGCATATCTTGAGCTCATTGAAGGCAGTCACATATGCATATATATTTTTATAAATGTACAAACTATGCTTGCAGGAGTGAGCAATATGGAAGTGGCTGTGTTATCAGATAAGTATGAGATAGCCAGAGTTTTTTTTTTTTCATAAGATATTGTTCAGATGAACCAATTGTTCCTCATTATTATTTAAAGTGCAAATATTTGGGTGTTTTTGTTACACAGCCAATATGTAAATCTATGTTTTATTTCAAAATGGGGAGGTGATAACAAGTAGCGGTGATGTGAGAAGGAGATGGAATGAGTATTTTGAAGGTTTGTTGAATGTGTCTGATGACAGAGTGGCAGATATAGGGTGTTTTGGTCGAGGTGGTGTGCAAAGTGAGAGGGTTAGGGAAAATGATTTGGTAAACAGAGAAGAGGTAGTAAAAGCTTTGCGGAAGATGAAAGCCGGCAAGGCAGCAGGTTTGGATGGTATTGCAGTGGAATTTATTAAGAAAGGGGGTGACTGTATTGTTGACTGGTTGGTAAGGTTATTTAATGTATGTATGACTCATGGTGAGGTGCCTGAGGATTGGCGGAATGCGTGCATAGTGCCATTGTACAAAGGCAAAGGGGATAAGAGTGAGTGCTCAAATTACAGAGGTATAAGTTTGTTGAGTATTCCTGGTAAATTATATGGGAGGGTATTGATTGAGAGGGTGAAGGCATGTACAGAGCATCAGATTGGGGAAGAGCAGTGTGGTTTCAGAAGTGGTAGAGGATGTGTGGATCAGGTGTTTGCTTTGAAGAATGTATGTGAGAAATACTTAGAAAAGCAAATGGATTTGTATGTAGCATTTATGGATCTGGAGAAGGCATATGATAGAGTTGATAGAGATGCTCTGTGGAAGGTATTAAGAATATATGGTGTGGGAGGCAAGTTGTTAGAAGCAGTGAAAAGTTTTTATCGAGGATGTAAGGCATGTGTACGTGTAGGAAGAGAGGAAAGTGATTGGTTCTCAGTGAATGTAGGTTTGCGGCAGGGGTGTGTGATGTCTCCATGGTTGTTTAATTTGTTTATGGATGGGGTTGTAAGGGAGGTAAATGCAAGAGTCCTGGAAAGAGGGGCAAGTATGAAGTCTGTTGGGGATGAGAGAGCTTGGGAAGTGAGTCAGTTGTTGTTCGCTGATGATACAGCGCTGGTGGCTGATTCATGTGAGAAACTGCAGAAGCTGGTGACTGAGTTTGGTAAAGTGTGTGGAAGAAGAAAGTTGAGAGTAAATGTGAATAAGAGCAAGGTTATTAGGTACAGTAGGGGTGAGGGTCAAGTCAATTGGGAGGTGAGTTTGAATGGAGAAAAACTGGAGGAAGTGAAGTGTTTTAGATATCTGGGAGTGGATCTGTCAGCGGATGGAACCATGGAAGCGGAAGTGGATCATAGGGTGGGGGAGGGGGCGAAAATTTTGGGAGCCTTGAAAAATGTGTGGAAGTCGAGAACATTATCTCGGAAAGCAAAAATGGGTATGTTTGAGGGAATAGTGGTTCCAACAATGTTGTATGGTTGCGAGGCGTGGGCTATGGATAGAGATGTGCGCAGGAGGATGGATGTGCTGGAAATGAGATGTTTGAGGACAATGTGTGGTGTGAGGTGGTTTGATCGAGTAAGTAACGTAAGGGTAAGAGAGATGTGTGGAAATAAAAAGAGCGTGGTTGAGAGAGCAGAAGAGGGTGTTTTGAAATGGTTTGGGCACATGGAGAGAATGAGTGAGGAGAGATTGACCAAGAGGATATATGTGTCGGAGGTGGAGGGAACGAGGAGAAGAGGGAGACCAAATTGGAGGTGGAAAGATGGAGTGAAAAAGATTTTGTGTGATCGGGGCCTGAACATGCAGGAGGGTGAAAGGAGGGCAAGAAATAGAGTGAATTGGAGTCATGTGGTATACAGGGGTTGACGTGCTGTCAGTGGATTGAAGCAAGGCATGTGAAGCGTCTGGGGTAAACCATGGAAAGCTGTGTAGGTATGTATATTTGCGTGTGTGGACGTGTGTATGTACATGTGTATGGGGGGGGGGGGGGGGTTGGGCCATTTCTTTCGTCTGTTTCCTTGCGCTACCTCGCAAACGCGGGAGACAGCGACAAAGTATAAAAAAAAAAAAAAAAAAAAAAAATTTCAAAATTTCATATGAAATGTATCACCATCTTGCTACTTGTATTAGTTAATGAAGCTGTTATTTCTAAATAAACATTTTTGAATAAAACCCTTTTTCATACCAATACCCTGTACCAATAAAGGTTTAACATCATCTCACGCTCACCAAAGCTTATGTATAAGGTAAATATTCATATTCATGAACTTGGTGTGGATTACACAGAATATCCTTTCCCATGACCCACTGTAATGAGTTTAGGGGGTGCTGCTTCAATATAATAACCTCACCAGTCTTGAATTGGTGACTGCATTAGTCCTGATGTAGTGACTACCAATCCTAATATATGATGACTGTACAAGCCCTAAAATGGTAACTTTACCAGCTCTGGCATAGTGATTGTACCACACCAAACTGTACCCATCCTAACATGTTGGCTGCACCAGGCCGAACATTTGGGCGTTATGAGCTCTAACATGGTGACTGTCACAGCCCTAATGTGGGACATTACCAGCCTTAATATTGTCAAAACCAGCTATGACATGGGTTTGATACTAGCTAAAGCATGATGCCTACCTGCACCAACCAACCAAAACGTGATGACTACCATCCACAGCAAAGATAAGAGTACCAGCCCAAGTATGATGACCTACCTGACCCAACATGTTTGCATCTACCCTAACATGGTTACTCTACCAGCCATAATGTGGTAACTGTATTAGCCCCAGTATGGTTACTGTACCATCCCTAACATGGTGACTGTACAAGCCCCAATATGGTTACTGTATCAGTAGTAACTTGATGACTTTACTAGCAGTAACTTGACTGTACTAGTAGTAACTTGATAACTCTACCAGCATTAACTTGATAACTGTACGAAGTAACTTGATGACTGCACCAGTAGTAACATGAAGACTCTATAAGCCGTAACATGGTGACTGCATCAGTCCTGGTACATTCCTGTAAGATCATGGTGACTATATTAATTGTAACATGGTGACCCTACTACAGGTAACTTGGTGACTATACTAGTTGTAATATGATGACTATCATAGACATAACAAGGTGACTGTATCATCCGTCATATGGTGCCTGTACTATAAATAACAGTGACTGTATAAGTCATAACATAGTGACTACACTATCTTTAATATGGTGACTGTACCTGCCATAACATGGTGAGTGTACTAGCCCCAACATGATTACTCTACTCGCTATCATGGTGACTGTATCTTCCATAACATGTTAAGTATGCTAACCTTACTATGATGACTGTATCAGGAGTAACATGGCGACTGTACCAGCAGTAACATGGTGACTGTACCAGCCGGAGCACGGTGACTTTACCAGCAGTAACATGGTGACTGTACCAGTCGTAATACGTTCCTGCAAAATCATGGTGACTATATTAACTGTAACATGGTGACCCTACTACAGGTAACCTGGTGACTGTATTAGCCATAATAAAATAGTAAGTGTTCAAGCTTTAACATGGTAACTGTATCATCCGTCACATGGTGCCTGTACTATAAATAACATAGTGACTGTATTAGTCATAAAATAGTGACTACACTACCCCTAATATGGTGACTGTACTAGCCCCAATATGGGTACTGTACCAGCCATAACATGGTGATTGTATAGCCCCAATATGGTTACTGTACTATCCACAATATAGTGACTGTAGTAGCCCCAAATGGTAACTCTACTCGTTATAACCTGGTGACTGTACTAGTCCTAACATGGTGACTGTATCATCCGTAACATGTTAAGTTTGCTAACCTTACTATGATGACTGCACCAGGAGTAACATAGTGATTGTACCAGGAGTAACATGGCGACTGTACCAGGAGTAACATCATGAGTGTACCAGGAGTAACATGGTGACTGTACACGCAGTAACATGATGAATGTACTGGGAGTAACATGGCGACTGTACCAGGAGTAACATGATGACTGTACCAGCAGTAACATGGTGACTGTACCAGGAGTAATACGTTCCTGCAAAATCATGGTGACTATATTAACTGTAACATGGTGACCCTACTACAGGTAACCTGGTGACTGTACTAGTCGTAATATGATGACTATACCAGACATAACATGGTGACTGTATCAGCCATAATAAATGGTGAGTGTTCAAGCTCTAACATGGTGACTGTATCATCCGTCATATGGTGCCTGTACTATAAATAACATAGTGACTGTATTAGTCATGACATAGTGACTACACTACCCCTAATATGGTGACTGTACTAGCTCCAATATGGTTACTGTACCAGCCATAACATGGTGACTGTACTAGCCCCAATATGGTTACTGGACCAGCCATAACATGGTGACTGTACTAGCCCCAATATGGTTACTGTACCAGCCATAACATGGTGACTGTACTAGCCCCAATATGGTTACTGTAGGAATCATAACTTGATGAATGTACTAGTCCCAGTATGGTTACTGTACCAGCCACAACATGGCAACGGTACTAGCCCCAATATGGTTACTGTACCAGACATAACATGGTGACTGTACCAGTCCCGTATGGTTACTGTACTAACCTTAACTTGGTGACTGTACTAGTCCCAGTATGGTTACGGTACCAGCCATAACATGGTGACTGTAGTGGCCCCAATATGGTTACTGTACCAGCCATAACATGGTGACTGTATAGCCCCAATATGGTTACTGTACCAGCCATAACATGGTGACTGTATAAGTCCCAGTATGGTTACGGTACCAGCCATAACATGGTGTCTGTAGTGGCCCCAATATGGTTACTGTACCAGCCATAACATGGTGACTGTATAGCCCCAATATGGTTACTGTACCATCCCTAACATGGTGACTGTAGTAGCCACAACATGGTTACTCTACTCGTTATAACCTAGTGACTGTATTAGTCCTAACATGGTAACTGTATCATCCGTAACATGTTAAGTTTGCTAACCTTACTATGATGACTGTACCAGCAGTAACATGGCGACTGTGCCAGGAGTAACATGGTGACTGTACCAGGAGTAACATGGTGACTGTACCAGCAGTAACATGGTGACTGTACCAGGAGTAATACGTTCCTGCAAAATCATGGTGACTATATTAACTGTAACATGGTGACCCTACTACAGGTAACCTGGTGACTGTACTAGTCGTAATATGATGACTATACCAGACATAACATGGTGACTGTATCAGCCATAATAAATGGTGAGTGTTCAAGCTCTAACATGGTGACTGTATCACCCGTCATATGGTGCCTGTACTATGAATAACATAGTGACTGTATTAGTCATGACATAGTGACTACACTACCCTTAATATGGTGACTGTACCAGCCGTAATATGGTGACTGTACTATAAATAACATAGTGACTGTATTACTCATAACATATTGGCTACACTACCCCTAATATGGTGACTGTCCTAGCTCCAATATGGTTACTGTACCAGTCATAACATGGTAACTGTACTAGCCCCAATATGGTTACTGGACCAGCCATAACATGGTGACTGTACTAGCCCCAATATGGTTACTGTACCAGTCATAACATGGTGACTGTACTAGCCCCAATATGGTTACTGTAGGAATCATAACTTGATGAATGTACTAGTCCCAGTATGGTTACTGTACCAGCCACAACATGGCAACGGTACTAGCCCCAATATGGTTACTGTACCAGACATAACATGGTGAATGTACCAGTCCCGTATGGTTACTGTACTAACCTTAACTTGGTGACTGTACTAGTCCCAGTATGGTTACGGTACCAGCCATAACATGGTGACTGTAGTGGCCCCAATATGGTTACTGTACCAGCCATAACATGGTGACTGTATAGCCCCAATATGGTTACTGTACCAGCCATAACATGGTGACTGTATAAGTCCCAGTATGGTTACGGTACCAGCCATAACATGGTGACTGTAGTGGCCCCAATATGGTTACTGTACCAGCCACAACATGGCAACTGTACTAGCCCCAATATGGTTACTGTACCAGCCATAACATGGTGACTGTACTAGCCCCAATATGGTTACTGTACTAACCATAACTTGATGAATGCACTAGTTGCAGTATGGTTACTGTACCAGCCATACCATGTTGAATGTACTAGTCCCAATATGGTTACTGTACCATCCCTAACATGGTGACTGTAGTAGCCACAACATGGTTACTCTACTCGTTACAACCTGGTGACTGTATTAGTCCTAACATGGTGACTGTATCATCCGTAACATGTTAAGTTTGCTAACCTTACTATGATGACTGTACCAGGAGTAACATGATGACTGTACCAGGAGTAACATGGTGACTGTACCAGGAGTAACATGGCGACTGTTCCAGGAGTAACATGATGACTGTACCAGCAGTAACATGGTGATTGTACCAGGAGTAACATGATGACTGTTCCAGGAGTAACATGGTGACTGTACCATCAGTAACATGGTGACTGTACCAGGAGTAATACGTTCCTGCAAAATCATGGTGACTATATCAACTGTAACATGGTGACCCTACTACAGGTAACCTGGTGACTGTACTAGTCGTAATATGATGACTATACCAGACATAACATGGTGACTGTATCAGCCATAATAGATGGTGAGTGTTCAAGCTCTAACATGGTAACTGTATCATCCGTCATATGGTGCCTGTACTATGAATAACATAGTGACTGTATTAGTCATGACATAGTGACTACACTACCCTTAATATGGTGACTGTACCAGCCGTAATATGGTGACTGTACAATAAATAACATAGTGACTGTATTACTCATAACATATTGGCTACACTACCCCTAATATGGTGACTGTACTAGCTCCAATATGGTTACTGTACCAGCCATAACATGGTGACTGTACTAGCCTCAATATGGTTACTGGACCAGCCATAACATGGTGACTGTACTAGCCCCAATATGGTTACTGGACCAGCCATAACATGGTGACTGTACTAGCCCCAATATGGTTACTGGACCAGCCATAACATGGTGACTGTACTAGCCCCAATATGGTTACTGTACCAGCCATAACATGGTGACTGTACTAGCTCCAATATGGTTACTGTACCAGCCATAACATGGTGACTGTACTAGCCTCAATATGGTTACTGGACCAGCCATAACATGGTGACTGTACTAGCCCCAATATGGTTACTGGACCAGCCATAACATGGTGACTGTACTAGCCCCAATATGGTTACTGGACCAGCCATAACATGGTGACTGTACTAGCCCCAATATGGTTACTGTACCAGTCATAACATGGTGACTGTACTAGCCCCAATATGGTTACTGTAGGAATCATAACTTGATGAATGTACTAGTCCCAGTATGGTTAGTGTACCAGCCACAACATGGCAACTGTACTAGCCCCAATATGGTTACTGTACCAGACATAACATGGTGACTGTACTAGTCCCGTATGGTTACTGTACTAACCTTAACTTGGTGACTGTACTAGTCCCAGTATGGTTACGGTACCAGCCATAACATGGTGACTGTAGTGGCCCCAATATGGTTACTGTACCAGCCATAACATGGTGACTGTACTAGCCCCAATATGGTTACTGTACCAGCCATAACATGGTGACTGTATAGCCCCAATATGGTTACTGTACCAGTCATAACATGGTGACTGTATAGCCCCAATATGGTTACTGTACCAGTCATAACATGGTAACTGTACTAGTCCCAGTATGGTTACTGTACCAGCCATAACATGGTGACTGTACTAGCCCAAATATGGTTACTGTACCAGCCATAACATGGTGACTGTAGTAGCCACAACATGGTTACTCTACTCGTTATAACCTGGTGACTGTATTAGTCCTAACATGGTGACTGTATCATCCGTAACATGTTAAGTTTGCTAACCTTACTATGATGACTGTACCAGCAGTAACATGGTGACTGTACCAGGAGTAACATGGCGACTGTTCCAGGAGTAACATGATGACTGTACCAGGAGTAACATGATGACTGTACCAGGAGTAACATGATGACTGTACCAGCAGTAACATAGTGATTGTACCAGGAGTAATATGATGACTGTACCAGCAGTAACATAGTGATTGTACCAGGAGTAATATGATGACTGTACCAGCAGTAACATGGTGACTGTACCAGGAGTAACATGGCGACTGTACCAGCAGTAACATGGTGACTGTACCAGGAGTAACATGATGACTGTACCAGGAGTAACATGATGACTGTACCAGGAGTAACATGATGACTGTACCAGCAGTAACATAGTGATTGTACCAGGAGTAATATGATGACTGTACCAGCAGTAACATAGTGATTGTACCAGGAGTAATATGATGACTGTACCAGCAGTAACATGGTGACTGTACCAGGAGTAACATGGCGACTGTACCAGCAGTAACATGGTGACTGTACCAGGAGTAACATGATGACTGTACCAGCAGTAACATGGTGACTGTACCAGGAGTTACATGGTGACTGTACCAGGAGTAACATGGTGATTGTACCAGGAGTAACATGGTGACTGTACCAGGAGTAATACGTTCCTGCAAAATCATGGTGACTATATTAACTGTAACATGGTGACCCTACTACAGGTAACCTGACTATACCAGACATAACATGGTGACTGTACCAGGAGTAACATGGTGATTGTACCAGGAGTAACATGGTGACTGTACCAGGAGTAATACGTTCCTGCAAAATCATGGTGACTATATTAACTGTAACATGGTGACCCTACTACAGGTAACCTGGTGACTGTACTAGTCGTAATATGATGACTATACCAGACATAACATGGTGACTGTATCAGCCATAATAAATGGTGAGTGTTCAAGCTCTAACATGGTGACTGTATCATCCGTCATATGGCGCCTGTACTATAAATAAAATAGTGACTGTATTAGTCATGACATAGTGACTACACTACCCTTAATATGGTGACTGTACCAGCCGTAATATGGTGACTGTACAATAAATAACAGAGTGACTGTATTACTCATAACATATTGGCTACACTACCCCTAATATGGTGACTGTACTAGCTCCAATATGGTTACTGTACCAGCCATAACATGGTGACTGTACTAGCCTCAATATGGTTACTGGACCAGCTATAACATGGTGACTGTACTAGCCCCAATATGGTTACTGTACCAGCCATAACATGGTGACTGTACTAGCCCCAATATGGTTATTGTAGGAATCATAACTTGATGAATGTACTAGTCCCAGTATGGTTACTGTACCAGCCACAACATGGCAACGGTACTAGCCCCAATATGGTTACTGTACCAGCTATAACATGGTGACTGTACTAGCCCCAATATGGTTACTGTACCAGCCATAACATGGTGACTGTACTAGTCCCGTATGGTTACTGTACTAACCTTAACTTGGTGACTGTACTAGTCCCAGTATGGTTACGGTACCAGCCATAACATGGTGACTGTACTAGCCCCAATATGGTTACTGGACCAGCCATAACATGGTGACTGTACTAGCCCCAATATGGTTACTGGACCAGCCATAACATGGTGACTGTATAGCCCCAATATGGTTACTGTACCAGCCATAACATGGTGACTGTACTAGCCCCAATATGGTTACTGGACCAGCCATAACATGGTGACTGTACTAGCCCCAATATGGTTACTGGACCAGCCATAACATGGCAACGGTACTAGCCCCAATATGGTTACTGGACCAGCCATAACATGGTGACTGTACTAGCCCCTATGGTTACTGTACTAACCTTAACTTGGTGACTGTACTAGTCCCAGTATGGTTACGGTACCAGCCATAACATGGTGACTGTAGTGGCCCCAATATGGTTACTGTACCAGCCATAACATGGTGACTGTACTAGCCCCAATATGGTTACTGTACCAGCCATAACATGGTGACTGTACTAGCCCCAATATGGTTACTGTACCAGTCATAACATGGTGACTGTATAGCCCCAATATGGTTACTGTACCAGTCATAACATGGTAACTGTACTAGTCCCAGTATGGTTACTGTACCAGCCATAACATGGTGACTGTACTAGCCCAAATATGGTTACTGTACCAGCCATAACATGGTGACTGTAGTAGCCACAACATGGTTACTCTACTCGTTATAACCTGGTGACTGTATTAGTCCTAACATGGTGACTGTATCATCCGTAACATGTTAAGTTTGCTAACCTTAATATGATGACTGTACCAGGAGTAACATGGCGACTGTTCCAGGAGCAGTAACATAGTGATGTACCAAGCAGTAACATAGGTGACATGCTACCAGCAGTAACATGGTGACTGCACCAAGCAGTAACACGCGTGACTGTACCAGAGTACAGATGGACTGTACCAGCAGTAACATGATGACAGTACCAGCAGTAAACATGATGACTGTACCAGCAGTAACATGGTGACTGTACCGGAGTAACATGGTGACTGTACCAGGAGTAACATGGCTGACTGTACCAGGCAGTAACATGGCTGACTGTACAAGGAGTAACATGGCGACTGTACCAGGAGTAACATGGTGACTGTACCAGGAGTAACATGGTGACTGTACCAGGAGTAACATGATGACTGTACCAGCAGTAACATGGTGACTGTACCACGAGTAATACGTTCCTGCAAAATCATGGTGACTATATTAACTGTAACATGGTGACCCTACTACAGGTAACCTGGTGACTGTACTAGTCGTAATATGATGACTATACCAGACATAACATGGTGACTGTATCAGCCATAATAAATGGTGAGTGTTCAAGCTCTAACACGGTGACTGTATCATCCGTCATATGGTGCCTGTACTATGAATAACATAGTGACTGTATTAGTCATGACATAGTGACTACACTACCCTTAATATGGTGACTGTACCAGCCGTAATATGGTGACTACTATATATAACATAGTGACTGTATTACTCATAACATATTGGCTACACTACCCCTAATATGGTGACTGTACTAGCTCCAATATGGTTACTGTACCAGCCATAACATGGTGACTGTACTAGCCCCAATATGGTTACTGGACCAGCCATAACATGGTGACTGTACTAGCCCCAATATGGTTACTGTACCAGCCATAACATGGTGACTGTACTAGCCCCAATATGGTTACTGTAGGAATCATAACTTGATGAATGTACTAGTCCCAGTATGGTTACTGTACCAGCCACAACATGGCAACGGTACTAGCCCCAATATGGTTACTGTACCAGCTATAACATGGTGACTGTACTAGCCCCAATATGGTTACTGTACCAGCCATAACATGGTGACTGTACTAGTCCCGTATGGTTACTGTACTAACCTTAACTTGGTGACTGTACTAGTCCCAGTATGGTTACGGTACCAGCCATAACATGGTGACTGTACTAGCCCCAATATGGTTACTGGACCAGCCATAACATGGTGACTGTACTAGCCCCAATATGGTTACTGGACCAGCCATAACATGGTGACTGTACTAGCCCCAATATGGTTACTGTACCAGCCATAACATGGTGACTGTACTAGCCCCAATATGGTTACTGGACCAGCCATAACATGGTGACTGTACTAGCCCCAATATGGTTACTGGACCAGCCATAACATGGTGACTGTACTAGCCCCAATATGGTTACTGTACCAGCCATAACATGGTGACTGTACTAGCCCCAATATGGTTACTGGACCAGCCATAACATGGTGACTGTAGTAGCCTCAATATGGTTACTGGACCAGCCATAACATGGTGACTGTACTAGCCCCAATATGGTTACTGGACCAGCCATAACATGGTGACTGTACTAGCCCCAATATGGTTACTGGACCAGCCATAACATGGTGACTGTACTAGTCCCAATATGGTTACTGTACCAGTCATAACATGGTGACTGTACTAGCCCCAATATGGTTACTGTAGGAATCATAACTTGATGAATGTACTAGTCCCAGTATGGTTAGTGTACCAGCCACAACATGGCAACTGTACTAGCCCCAATATGGTTACTGTACCAGACATAACATGGTGACTGTACTAGTCCCGTATGGTTACTGTACTAACCTTAACTTGGTGACTGTACTAGTCCCAGTATGGTTACGGTACCAGCCATAACATGGTGACTGTAGTGGCCCCAATATGGTTACTGTACCAGCCATAACATGGTGACTGTACTAGCCCCAATATGGTTACTGTACCAGCCATAACATGGTGACTGTATAGCCCCAATATGGTTACTGTACCAGTCATAACATGGTGACTGTATAGCCCCAATATGGTTACTGTACCAGTCATAACATGGTAACTATACTAGTCCCAGTATGGTTACTGTACCAGTCATAACATGGTAACTATACTAGTCCCAGTATGGTTACTGTACCAGCCATAACATGGTGACTGTAGTAGCCACAACATGGTTACTCTACTCGTTATAACCTGGTGACTGTATTAGTCCTAACATGGTGACTGTATCATCCGTAACATGTTAAGTTTGCTAACCTTAATATGATGACTGTACCAGGAGTAACATGGCGACTGTTCCAGCAGTAACATAGTGATTGTACCAGGAGTAATATGATGACTGTACCAGCAGTAACATGGTGACTGTACCAGGAGTAACATGGCGACTGTACCAGCAGTAACATGGTGACTGTACCAGGAGTAACATGATGACTGTACCAGCAGTAACATGGTGACTGTACCAGGAGTTACATGGTGACTGTACCAGGAGTAACATGGTGATTGTACCAGGAGTAACATGGTGACTGTACCAGGAGTAATACGTTCCTGCAAAATCATGGTGACTATATTAACTGTAACATGGTGACCCTACTACAGGTAACCTGACTATACCAGACATAACATGGTGACTGTACCAGGAGTAACATGGTGATTGTACCAGGAGTAACATGGTGACTGTACCAGGAGTAATACGTTCCTGCAAAATCATGGTGACTATATTAACTGTAACATGGTGACCCTACTACAGGTAACCTGGTGACTGTACTAGTCGTAATATGATGACTATACCAGACATAACATGGTGACTGTATCAGCCATAATAAATGGTGAGTGTTCAAGCTCTAACATGGTGACTGTATCATCCGTCATATGGCGCCTGTACTATAAATAAAATAGTGACTGTATTAGTCATGACATAGTGACTACACTACCCTTAATATGGTGACTGTACCAGCCGTAATATGGTGACTGTACAATAAATAACAGAGTGACTGTATTACTCATAACATATTGGCTACACTACCCCTAATATGGTGACTGTACTAGCTCCAATATGGTTACTGTACCAGCCATAACATGGCGACTGTACTAGCCTCAATATGGTTACTGGACCAGCTATAACATGGTGACTGTACTAGCCCCAATATGGTTACTGTACCAGCCATAACATGGTGACTGTACTAGCCCCAATATGGTTACTGTAGGAATCATAACTTGATGAATGTACTAGTCCCAGTATGGTTAGTGTACCAGCCACAACATGGCAACGGTACTAGCCCCAATATGGTTACTGTACCAGCCATAACATGGTGACTGTACTAGTCCCGTATGGTTACTGTACTAACCTTAACTTGGTGACTGTACTAGTCCCAGTATGGTTACGGTACCAGCCATAACATGGTGACTGTACTAGCCCCAATATGGTTACTGGACCAGCCATAACATGGTGACTGTACTAGCCCCAATATGGTTACTGGACCAGCCATAACATGGTGACTGTACTAGCCCCAATATGGTTACTGTACCAGCCATAACATGGTGACTGTACTAGCCCCAATATGGTTACTGGACCAGCCATAACATGGTGACTGTACTAGCCCCAATGGTTACTGGACCAGCCATAACATGGCAACGGTACTAGCCCCAATATGGTTACTGGACCAGCCATAACATGGTGACTGTACTAGCCCCAATATGGTTACTGGACCAGCCATAACATGGTGACTGTACTAGCCTCAATATGGTTACTGTAGGAATCATAACTTGATGAATGTACTAGTCCCAGTATGGTTACTGTACCAGCCACAACATGGCAACGGTACTAGCCCCAATATGGTTACTGTACCAGCCATAACATGGTGACTGTACTAGCCCCAATATGGTTACTGTAGGAATCATAACTTGATGAATGTACTAGTCCCAGTATGGTTAGTGTACCAGCCACAACATGGCAACTGTACTAGCCCCAATATGGTTACTGTACCAGACATAACATGGTGACTGTACTAGTCCCGTATGGTTACTGTACTAACCTTAACTTGGTGACTGTACTAGTCCCAGTATGGTTACGGTACCAGCCATAACATGGTGACTGTAGTGGCCCCAATATGGTTACTGTACCAGCCATAACATGGTGACTGTATAGCCCCAATATGGTTACTGTACCAGCCATAACATGGTGACTGTAGTAGCCACAACATGGTTACTCTACTCGTTATAACCTGGTGACTGTATTAGTCCTAACATGGTGACTGTATCATCCGTAACATGTTAAGTTTGCTAACCTTAATATGATGACTGTACCAGGAGTAACATGGCGACTGTACCAGCAGTAACATAGTGATTGTACCAGCAGTAACATGGTGTCTGCACCAGCAGTAACATGGTGACTGTACCAGGAGTAACACGGCGACTGTTCCAGGAGTGACATGATGACTGTACCAGCAGTAACATGATGACTGTACCAGCAGTAACATGGTGACTGTACCAGCAGTAACATGGTGACTGTACCAGGAGTAACATGGTGACTGTACCAGGAGTAACATGGTGACTGTACCAGGAGTAACATGGCGACTGTACCAGGAGTAACATGGTGACTGTACCAGGAGTAACATGGTGACTGTACCAGCAGTAACATGGTGACTGTACCAGCAGTAACATGATGACTGTTCCAGGAGTAACATGGTGACTGTACCATCAGTAACATGGTGACTGTACCAGGAGTAATACGTTCCTGCAAAATCATGGTGACTATATTAACTGTAACATGGTGACCCTACTACAGGTAACCTGGTGACTGTACTAGTCGTAATATGATGACTATACCAGACATAACATGGTGACTGTATCAGCCATAATAGATGGTGAGTGTTCAAGCTCTAACATGGTAACTGTATCATCCGTCATATGGCGCCTGTACTATGAATAACATAGTGACTGTATTAGTCATGACATAGTGACTACACTACCCTTAATATGGTGACTGTACCAGCCGTAATATGGTGACTGTACAATAAATAACATAGTGACTGTATTACTCATAACATATTGGCTACACTACCCCTAATATGGTGACTGTACTAGCTCCAATATGGTTACTGTACCAGCCATAACATGGCGACTGTACTAGCCTCAATATGGTTACTGGACCAGCCATAACATGGTGACTGTACTAGCCCCAATATGGTTACTGGACCAGCCATAACATGGTGACTGTACTAGCCCCAATATGGTTACTGGACCAGCCATAACATGGTGACTGTACTAGCCCCAATATGGTTACTGTACCAGCCATAACATGGTGACTGTACTAGCTCCAATATGGTTACTGTACCAGCCATAACATGGTGACTGTACTAGCCTCAATATGGTTACTGGACCAGCCATAACATGGTGACTGTACTAGCCCCAATATGGTTACTGGACCAGCCATAACATGGTGACTGTACTAGCCCCAATATGGTTACTGGACCAGCCATAACATGGTGACTGTACTAGCCCCAATATGGTTACTGGACCAGCCATAACATGGTGACTGTACTAGCCCCAATATGGTTACTGGACCAGCCATAACATGGTGACTGTACTAGTCCCAATATGGTTACTGTACCAGTCATAACATGGTGACTGTACTAGCCCCAATATGGTTACTGTAGGAATCATAACTTGATGAATGTACTAGTCCCAGTATGGTTAGTGTACCAGCCACAACATGGCAACTGTACTAGCCCCAATATGGTTACTGTACCAGACATAACATGGTGACTGTACTAGTCCCGTATGGTTACTGTACTAACCTTAACTTGGTGACTGTACTAGTCCCAGTATGGTTACGGTACCAGCCATAACATGGTGACTGTAGTGGCCCCAATATGGTTACTGTACCAGCCATAACATGGTGACTGTACTAGCCCCAATATGGTTACTGTACCAGCCATAACATGGTGACTGTATAGCCCCAATATGGTTACTGTACCAGTCATAACATGGTGACTGTATAGCCCCAATATGGTTACTGTACCAGTCATAACATGGTAACTATACTAGTCCCAGTATGGTTACTGTACCAGTCATAACATGGTAACTATACTAGTCCCAGTATGGTTACTGTACCAGCCATAACATGGTGACTGTAGTAGCCACAACATGGTTACTCTACTCGTTATAACCTGGTGACTGTATTAGTCCTAACATGGTGACTGTATCATCCGTAACATGTTAAGTTTGCTAACCTTAATATGATGACTGTACCAGGAGTAACATGGCGACTGTTCCAGCAGTAACATAGTGATTGTACCAGGAGTAATATGATGACTGTACCAGCAGTAACATGGTGACTGTACCAGGAGTAACATGGCGACTGTACCAGCAGTAACATGGTGACTGTACCAGGAGTAACATGATGACTGTACCAGCAGTAACATGGTGACTGTACCAGGAGTTACATGGTGACTGTACCAGGAGTAACATGGTGATTGTACCAGGAGTAACATGGTGACTGTACCAGGAGTAATACGTTCCTGCAAAATCATGGTGACTATATTAACTGTAACATGGTGACCCTACTACAGGTAACCTGACTATACCAGACATAACATGGTGACTGTACCAGGAGTAACATGGTGATTGTACCAGGAGTAACATGGTGACTGTACCAGGAGTAATACGTTCCTGCAAAATCATGGTGACTATATTAACTGTAACATGGTGACCCTACTACAGGTAACCTGGTGACTGTACTAGTCGTAATATGATGACTATACCAGACATAACATGGTGACTGTATCAGCCATAATAAATGGTGAGTGTTCAAGCTCTAACATGGTGACTGTATCATCCGTCATATGGCGCCTGTACTATAAATAAAATAGTGACTGTATTAGTCATGACATAGTGACTACACTACCCTTAATATGGTGACTGTACCAGCCGTAATATGGTGACTGTACAATAAATAACAGAGTGACTGTATTACTCATAACATATTGGCTACACTACCCCTAATATGGTGACTGTACTAGCTCCAATATGGTTACTGTACCAGCCATAACATGGCGACTGTACTAGCCTCAATATGGTTACTGGACCAGCTATAACATGGTGACTGTACTAGCCCCAATATGGTTACTGTACCAGCCATAACATGGTGACTGTACTAGCCCCAATATGGTTACTGTAGGAATCATAACTTGATGAATGTACTAGTCCCAGTATGGTTAGTGTACCAGCCACAACATGGCAACGGTACTAGCCCCAATATGGTTACTGTACCAGCCATAACATGGTGACTGTACTAGTCCCGTATGGTTACTGTACTAACCTTAACTTGGTGACTGTACTAGTCCCAGTATGGTTACGGTACCAGCCATAACATGGTGACTGTACTGGCCCCAATATGGTTACTGACCAGCCATAACATGGTGACTGTACTAGCCCCAATATGGTTACTGGACCAGCCATAACATGGTGACTGTACTAGCCCCAATATGGTTACTGTACCAGCCATAACATGGTGACTGTACTAGCCCCAATATGGTTACTGGACCAGCCATAACATGGTGACTGTACTAGCCCCAATATGGTTACTGGACCAGCCATAACATGGCAACGGTACTAGCCCCAATATGGTTACTGGACCAGCCATAACATGGTGACTGTACTAGCCCCAATATGGTTACTGTACCAGTCATAACATGGTGACTGTATAGCCCCAATATGGTTACTGTAGGAATCATAACTTGATGAATGTACTAGTTGCAGTATGGTTACTGTACCAGTCATAACATGGTGACTGTACTAGCACCAATATGGTTACTGTACCAGCCATAACATGGTGACTGTATAGCCCCAATATGGTTACTGTACCAGCCATAACATGGTGACTGTATAGCCCCAATATGGTTACTGTACCAGCCATAACTTGGTGACTGTACTAGTCCCAGTATGGTTACTGTACCAGCCATACCATGTTGAATGTACTAGTCCCAATATGGTTACTGTACCAGCCATAACATGGTGACTGTACTAGCCCCAATATGGTTACTGTACCAGCCATAACATGGTGACTGTAGTAGCCACAACATGGTTACTCTAGTCGTTATAACCTGGTGACTGTATTAGTCCTAACATGGTGACTGTATCATCCGTAACATGTTAAGTTTGCTAACCTTAATATGATGACTGTACCAGGAGTAACATGGCGACTGTACCAGCAGTAACATGGCGACTGTACCAGCAGTAACATTATGACTGTACCAGCAGTAACATGGTGACTGTACCAGCAGTAACATGATGACTGTACCAGCAGTAACATGATGACTGTACCAGCAGTAACATGGTGACTGTACCAGCAGTAACATGGTGACTGTACCAGCAGTAACATGGCGACTGTACCAGCAGTAACATGGCGACTGTACCAGGAGTAACATGGTGACTGTACCAGCAGTAACATGGTGACTGTACTAGCAGTAACATGGTGACTGTACCAGCAGTAACATGGCGACTGTACCAGGAGTAACATGGTGACTGTACCAGCAGCAACATGGTGACTGTACTAGGAGTAACATGGTGACTGTACTAGGAGTAACATGGTGACTGTACCAGCAGTAACATGGTGACTGTACCAGCAGTAACATGGCGACTGTACCAGGAGTAACATGGTGACTGTACCAGCAGCAACATGGTGACTGTACTAGGAGTAACATGGTGACTGTACCAGCAGTAACATGGTGACTGTACCAGCAGTAACATGGTGACTGTACCAGGAGTAAAATGGTGACTGTACCAGCAGTAACATGATGACTGTACCAGCAGTAACATGGTGACTGTACCAGCAGTAACATGATGACTGTACCAGCAGTAACATGGTGACTGTACCAGCAGTAACATGGTGACTGTACCAGCAGTAACATGATGACTGTACCAGGAGTAACATGGCGACTGTACCAGGAGTAACATGGCGACTGTACCAGGAGTAACATGGTGACTGTACCAGCAGTAACATGGTGACTATACCAGCAGTAACATTATGACTGTACCAGCAGTAACATGATGACTGTACCAGCAGTAACATGGTGACTGTACCAGCAGTAACATGGTGACTGTACCAGCAGTAACATGATGACTGTACCAGCAGTAACATGATGACTGTACCAGCAGTAACATGGTGACTGTACCAGCAGTAACATGGCGACTGTACCAGCAGTAACATGGCGACTGTACCAGGAGTAACATGGTGACTGTACCAGCAGTAACATGGTGACTGTACCAGCAGTAACATGGTGACTGTACCAGCAGTAACATGGCGACTGTACCAGGAGTAACATGGTGACTGTACCAGCAGCAACATGGTGACTGTACTAGGAGTAACATGGTGACTGTACTAGGAGTAACATGGTGACTGTACCAGCAGTAACATGGTGACTGTACCAGGAGTAAAATGGTGACTGTACCAGCTGTAACATGGTGACTACCCGGAGTAACATGGTGACTGTACCAGCAGTAACATGGTGACTGTACCAGCAGTAACATGGTGACTGTACCAGCCATAACATGGTGACTGTATCATCCGTCACATGGTGCCCGTACTATAAATAACATAGTGACTGTATTAGTCATAACATAGTGACAACACTACCCCTAAAATGGTGACTGTATTAGTTGTAACATGGTGAATATACCAGACCTAAAATAGTGACTGTACTAACCTTAACATAATGACTGTATCAGCCCTAACATGATGACTGTACCAGCAATAACATAGTGACTGCACAAGCCCTAACATAGTGACTGTACCAGCCCTAACTTATTGACTGTACTAACCCTAACATGGTGACTGCACCAGCCCTAACATAGTGAATGCATCAGCCCTAATATGGTGACTGAACCAACCATAACACGGTGACTGTACCAGCCCTAACACTGTGACTGTACCAGCCCTAACATGGTGACTGTACCAGCTCCAAGATACTGACTGTACCAACCCTAACATGGTGACTGTACCAGCCCTAACATGGTGACTGTACCAGCTCCAAGATACTGACTGTACCAACCCTAACATGGTGACTGTACCAGCCCTATCATAGTGACTGCACCAGGCCTAACATGATGACTGTACCAACCCTAGCATGGTGACTGTAACAGCCCTAACATAGTGAATGCATCAGCCCTAACATGGTGACTGTACCAGCCCTAACATGGTGACTGTACCAGCTCCAAGATACTGACAGTACCAACCCTAACATGGTGACTGTGCCAGCCCTAACATGGTGACTGTACCAGCTCCAAGATACTGACTGTACCAACCCTAACATGGTGACTGTACCAGCCCTATCATAGTGACTGCACCAGGCCTAACATGATGACTGTACCAACCCTAACATGGTGACTGTAACAGCCCTAACATAGTGAATGCATCAGCCCTAATATGGTGACTGTGCCAGCCTTAACATGGTGACTGTACCAGCCCTAACATAATGGCTGTACCAACCCTAACATAGTGACTGTACCAGCATCATAATGACTGTGCGAACTCTAACATGGTGACTGTACCAACCCTAACATGGTGACTGCACAAGCCCTACCATAGTGACTGTACCAGCCCTAACACAGTGACTGCACTAGTCATAACATAGTAACTGTACCAGCCCTAACATAATGACTGTACCAGCCCTAACATAGTGACTGCACCAACCCTAATATGGTGACTGTACCAAACCATAACGTGGTGAATGCACCAGCCCTAACATAATGACTGTATCAACCCTAACTGGTGACTGTACCAACCCTAACATAACGACTAAACCAGCCCCAACATGGTGACAGTATCAGCCCTAACATAGTGACTGTACAAGCCCTAACATAACGACTGTACGAGCCCCAACATGGTGACAGTATCAGCCCTAACATAGTGACTGTACCAGTCCTAACATGGTGACTGCACCAGTCCTAACATAGTGATTGTATCAGCCCTAACATGGTGACTGTACCAGCCCTAACATGGTGACTGTACCAGCCCTAACATAATGATTGTACCAGTCCTAACATGGTGACTGTACCACAGTGACTGTACCAACCCTAACATGGTGATTGTACCAGCCCAAACATGGTGACTGTACCACAGTGACTGTACCAACCCTAACATGGTGATTGTACCAGCCCAAACATGGTGACTGTACCACAGTGACTGTACCAACCCTAACATGGTGACTGCACCAGTCCTAACATAGTGACTGTATCAGCCCTAACGTGATGATATTACTAGCCCTAGCATGGTGACTGTACCACAGTGCCTGTACCAGCCCTAACACAGTGACTGTACCAGCCCTAACATAGTGATTGTACCAGCCTAACATAATGATTGTACCAGCCCTAACATGGTGATTGTACCAGCCCTAACATAATGATTGTACCAGTCCTAACATGGTGACTGTACCAGCCCTAACATAGTGATTGTATCAGCCCTAACATGGTGACTGTACCAGCCCTAACATGGTGATTGTACCAGCCTAACATAATGATTGTACCAGCCCTAACATGGTGATTGTACCAGCCCTAACATAATGATTGTACCAGTCCTAACATGGTGACAGTACCAGCCCTAACATAGTGATTGTACCAGCCCTAAAACAGTGACTGTACCAGCCCTAACATGGTGACTGTACCAGCCCTAACATAGTGACTGTACCAGTCCTAACATGGTGACTGTACCAGCACTAACGTAGAGACTGTACCAACCCTAACATAATGATTGTACCAGCCCTACCATGGTGACTGTACCAGCCCTAACATAGTGAATGTACCAGCCCTAACATAGCGACTGTACCAGCCTTAACATAGTGACTGTACCAGCCCTAACATGGTGACTGTACCAGCCCTAACACAGTGACTGTACCAGCCTAACATAGTGATTGTACCAGCCCTAACATATGACTGTACCAGCCCTAAAATAATGATTGTATCAGCCCTAACATAGTGATTGTACCAGCCCTAACATAGTGACTGTGACAGCCCTAACAAAGTGACTGTACCAGCCTTAACATAGTGACTGTACCAGCCCTAACATAGTGACTGTACCAGCCCTAACATGGTGACTGTACCAACCCTAACATGGTGACTGTACCAGCCCTAACATGGTGACTGTACCAGCCCTAACATAGTGACTGTACCAGCCCTAACATAGTGACTGTACCAGCCCTAACATAGTGACTGTACCAGCCCTAACATAGTGACTGTACCAGCCCTAACATAGTGACTGTACCAGTCCTAACATACTGACTGTACCAACCATAGCAAAGTGACTGTACCAGCCCTAACATAGTGACTGTACCAGCCCTAACATGGTGACTGTACCAGCCCTAACAAAGTGACTGTACCAACCCTAACATAGTGACTGTACCTGCCGTAACATAGTGACTGTACCAGCCCTAACATAGTGACTGTACCAGCCCTAACATGGTGACTACTGTAGAAGCCCCAACATGACTGAAGCAGTCTGCAACTTGTCTTACCTTCCCCTAATTGATCGGTACGAGCCATTACGTAATGGTTAATTGCCCTAACGTGATGGTTATTTGCCCTAATCTGATGGGTACTTGCCCTAATATGATGGGTACTTGCCCTAATGTGATGGGCACTTGCCCTAATGTGATGGGCACTTGCCCTAATATGATGGGCACTTGCCCTAATGTGTTGACCAGTTGCCCTAAGATGATGCGCGCATCAGCTCTGAAAGGCTGAGGGCTGCGCGAGCCTTAATTAACAAGGCTACGTACAATTCAGCCCAAAATTAACAAGGCTACGTACAATTCAGCCCTAAATTAACAAGGCTACTTACAGTTCAGCCCTAAATTAACAAAGCAATATTGTTCATACATATTATGAGGGGCGTATCTTGGGGGGTAAATAGCGCCTATAGCAAGCATTGAGATTGCGCCCCTGGCTTGATTAAGTATGTACATACAGTGGATGTATATGAAAATATATACATTACAATTATAAGCTGTTGAAGAGTTAAGCCAAACTTATACACATATATATATAGATAGAATCTTAAAGACTTCAACTGACTTATCTGATCCAGATTGTAAGGTAGAAGTGGTCATACAACTGATAGTAGCAAAATATTACTTAAAGTTAACAAGTAAGCGAGTTTCGTGTTTGATCTTATGATATCAAACTGTTAAGAATGTCAACCGTGTAGCATAGGTCACAAAACAAAGATATTGAGTGGCAACCCCCTTCAAGTGGCGACCCCCCTTCAAGTGGCGACCCCCCTTCAAGTGGCGCCCAGGGCACTTGCCCTATCTGTCATACCCTAGATACGCCACTGCACATTATATCTAAAGCAAAATAAGACCAACGAGTCCTTTTGATGTGGGTGAGATAAGAATCCCCAAGGTCAATGCTGAAGGAGCACAAGGAGAAATGATTAAACACTTGACCTGCTCATCTCAAGCAGAAATGATATTAATCAAGTAATTAATCTTTATATGCCACATAACTAAGTGACCGCTGGCAACTCCAAGATGGTGCCAGTTTGCTGTATTTTTTTCCTATCATTAGTCAGCTTTGTACCTCTACCGTCTTATATACTCTCTGTAATAATAATAACCTCCTCCTTAATCTATGTGAGGCAGGTCGTTCTTCCAATTGCTCGATAACTGGAAAATCTAATGCCTTAAAATTCACATTTCTTGTACAGTATGGCACTTAATTTGGAGATTACTGCCAAATACCTTAAAAAATTGACTTAGTTGATTATAAAGTCGAGTAAATCGTCAGATACTCAAGATTTTGATATTTTTTCTCCCTTTGGAATTTGATCTACCTGATAATTAATGAACTAATCTACCGAATAATGAGGAGATGAATGAAAAAATTTACCAAAGACGGTTCGGGAAGACTGGATGCTACCTCGCGCATGCGCATACCATGTGGACGCTTCTGTTACGTCATCCTTTTACTCATGTCTTCCTCTCCAATCCAGACCTCGAGAGGGTACAACTACAGAACCCTATATCGTACCGTTACGACCCTTGGTCAAGACGGGATGATTCTTCAGTGCAATGTTCACGTCCTTTAAGAGATAACCTCGTTGACCACGACGGCGTTTATCTATGAACGTCGTTAAGTGTACTATGATGTATCGTACCGTCGTGCTCAAGGGTCGTACCGTCGTGCTCAAGGGTCGTACCGTCGTGCTCAAGGGTCGTACCGTCGTGCTCAAGGATCGTACCGTCGTACTCAAGGATCGCACCGTCGTGCCCAAGGGTCGTACCGTCGTGCTCAAGGATCGTACCGTCGTGCTCAAGGATCGTACCGTCGTGCTCAAGGGTCGTACCGTCGTGCCCAAGGATCGTACCGTCGTGCTCAAGGATCGTACCGTCGTGCTCAAGGATCGTACCGTCGTTCTCAAGGGTCGTACCGTCGTGCTCAAGGGTCGTACCGTCGTGCTCAAGGGTCGTACCGTCGTGCTCAAGGATCGTACCGTCGTGCTCAAGGGTCGTACCGTCGTGCTCAAGGGTCGTACCGTCGTGCTCAAGTAGTCAAAAGTATTCGAGAGACTGAATTCATTATCATTTGAATCTTTTGTTAGTGTTATATTAGGTTGACGAGATGCATCGCCATTTGAACGTGATAACACACATAGTTTTTTTTTCTTAATAAATTTATCGTAATCAGATAACTGATAATTCCTGGGAGGGTCTGCAGCTGCCAGGCTGGGCCACGTCTCGTCACAGGGAAATAATGGCTTTTTTTTTTTTCTCCAGTTCCCTATTCAGTGGGCACTTCCTCCCACTGAGCAACACACCTGCTATTCCAGGCACCACTTGTGACACACACACACACACACACACACACACACACACACACACACACACACACAGGGCATTCTCCCCCACACCAAAAATAGCAACACAAAGTCAACCCACAAACTCAATGTTCAATTAACACCAAGTACCACCAGGTTTCGACATGAGTTGACCCTTAACTCATCCGCTCCACCCTAAACTTCGCCTCACCCTTCCTCGTAGTCCACTCTCTCAAAAGTATATTGAAGAAAGTTGTAAACCACACATAATGGGATATATTTGGACGATTACTGGCTGCCTAGCCATCGCTAACACTCAACACTTACGCAATGACGCCTAGCCACCGTAACACTCAACACTTACGCAATGACGCCTAGCCATCGCTAACACTCAACACTTACGCAATGACGCCTAGCCACCACTAACACTCAACACTTACGCAATGACGCCTAGCCATCGCTAACACTCAACACTTACGCAATGACGCCTAGCCATCGCTAACACTCAACACTTACGCAATGACGCCTAGCCACCACTAACACTCAACACTTACGCAATGACGCCTAGCCATCGCTAACACTCAACACTTACGCAATGACGCCTAGCCACCACTAACACTCAACACTTACGCAATGACGCCTAGCCACCGCTAACACTCAACACTTACGCAATGACGCCTAGCCACCACTAACACTCAACACTTACGCAATGACGCCTAGCCTCCACTAACACTCAACACTTACGCAATGACGCCTAGCCACCGTAACACTCAACACTTACGCAATGACGCCTAGCCATCGCTAACACTCAACACTTACGCAATGACGCCTAGCCACCACTAACACTCAACACTTACGCAATGACGCCTAGCCATCGCTAACACTCAACACTTACGCAATGACGCCTAGCCACCGCTAACACTCAACACTTACGCAATGACGCCTAGCCACCACTAACACTCAACACTTACGCAATGACGCCTAGCCTCCACTAACACTCAACACTTACGCAATGACGCCTAGCCACCGTAACACTCAACACTTACGCAATGACGCCTAGCCATCGCTAACACTCAACACTTACGCAATGACGCCTAGCCACCACTAACACTCAACACTTACGCAATGACGCCTAGCCACCGTAACACTCAACACTTACGCAATGACGCCTAGCCACCACTAACACTCAACACTTACGCAATGACGCCTAGCCACCACTAACACGCAACACTTACGCAATGAAACAATGCAATACCACTTTAACATAATGGGCATTCAATTCTGTGCAACATTACTTGACTCCGACACAAATCATTCTGTGAATAACCACACTCCAAACAGACATTAAAAAGTTCCCCAAAGCCTCACACTTCAACAACCTCTCCTCACACACCCTCCAAACACCTGCCTCATATTCCAGGAAACCTCACACCTCCTCAAACCTCCAAGAAACACAACACTGACAAAACACATACTCACAGAAGTGACTGCTGATCACCAAACAGCCAAACCTCGCAACTCAAGTTTTCAGCACTCTCCTACCAGACATACGTACACCCAACTGAATCTACACTCCCCAGACATACACGAGTCACACTCTCCAATCTATGCTCGGGTACGTCACCCACAGGTGCAGTTTATGCCCACGATGTAACTACCACAATAAGAACACTGAATATCTACTGCTAAAACTGCCCACACTTTCCCCAAACAGACGTACACACAACATATTACATTTGATGGTCTATGGTCCCAATTGATGGGCGTGGCTGGCTCTCTTAGCGCTTCACACCCTCTGGACACTCAGAGCATCTTTTACTCTGTCCTTCCACCATCTTGGCTCCCTCTTTACTTTGCTCCCTCCACTTCCAGTCTCTCCTCATTCATCCTTTCCAAATGCCCAAGCAATTTCAGCACGCCTTCATCAGCTTTCACCTTCAAACTCCTCATACCATTCCATCTATATATTTCCCAATCATAACTTAGTAAATCAACCTTCCTGACACCATATTTTGTCCTCATACATTCCATTTCCAAAACATTCACCCTCTGCTTTATTTTGTTAAAGCCCACGACTCGCAATCACCCGGCACCGTCGGGACAGTGGCCTTTTTTTCTACTCATTTCTCAGTGCACCCAGAACCCTCGCCCCCTCACCCACCCTATGGCTCACTTCAACTCCCTTGGTTCCATTCGCTGCCATGTCCAATCCCGAATATTCAGAACACTACCACTTATTCCAGTGTCTCCCTGTCCAAACTCACATACCAACTTCTCTCTGCGCTAAACCCACAAACTTTACTGTTATTCACATGTCTTATCAACTTTCTCCTTCCGCACACCGTCTGAAACTCAACAACCAACTTCTGCAGTCTGTTACTCGAAGCTGATACCAGCACCGTGTCATCAGCAAACAGTAACTGACTCACCTTCCAGCCCCTTCCCCCTGCCTCTGGCAGACTGCAGGTTTACCACTCTCTTCAAAACCCTATCATTCATCCCCCTTACCACCCCATCCATAAACAGATTAAACACTTGTGCCATAGACCCAACATCACTGGAAATCACTCACAGTTCTCTCTTCCTCGTCGCACATATGCCTTACTCTCTTAGTAATAACTCCAATTCCAGCAGCTTTACTCGCACAATACATATTCGTAACACTCTCCACAAGGCATCTCTATCAACCGTATCATACGCCTTCTCCAGATCCATAAATGACACATACAAATTCTCCTGATTCTCCAAACATTTCTCATATATATATTCTCCATTGAAAACACACGATCCACACATCCTCTACCACTCCTGAAACCACAAAGTTCCACCCCAGTCTGATGTTCTGTACCTGCCACCACCACTGTACCATACAACTTACTAAACATATACCTCTGTGATTTGAACATTCACTTTTGTTCCCTTTGCCTTTATGCAGTAGCACGAGACAGGTATTTCGCCAATCCATAGGCACCTCACGATGATCCATATATATATATATATATATATATATATATATATATATATATATATATATATATATATATATATATATATATATCTTATTTTTATTTATTATACCTAGTCGCCGTCTCCTGCGCCAGCGAGGTAGCACAAGATAGACGAAAGAATGGCCCAACCCACGCACATACACATGTATATGCATACCCGTCCACACACGCACATATACATACCTATACATTTGAACGTATACATACATATAGATACACAGACATATAGATATATACACCTGTACATATCCATACTTGCTGCCTTCATCCATTTACGTCACCATCCCGCCACACGTGAAATGGCAACCCCCTCCCCTCCTGCGCGCGCAAGGTAGCGCTCGGAAAAGACAACAAAGGCCACATTCGTTCACACTCAGTCTCTAGCTGTCATGTGTAATGCACCGAAACCATAGCTCCCTTTTCACATCCAGGCCACACAAAACTTTCCATGGTTAACCCCAGACGATCACATGCCCTGGTTCAATGCACTGACAACTCGTCCACCCCGTTCCACATCGTTCCACTTCATCGCCTTGCACGCCTTTCACCTTCCTGTATGTTCAGGCCCCGATCGCTAAAAATCTTTTTCATTCATCTTTCTACCTCCAGTTTGGTCTCCCACTTCTCCTCATTCCCTCCACCTCTGACACATATATCCTCTTTGTCAATCTTTCCTCACTCATTCTCTCCATGTGCCCAAACCATTTCAACACCCTCTTCTGCTCTTTCAACCACACTCTTTTTATTACCACACATCTCTCTTACCCTTTCATTACTTACTCGATCAAACCACCTCACACCACATATTGTCCTCAAACATCTCATTTCCAACAATCCACCCTCCTCCGCACAACTCTATCTATAGCCCACGCCTCGCAATCATACAACATTGTTGGAACCACTATTCCTTCAAACATTCCCATTTTTGCTCTCCGAGATAACGTTCTCGCCAGCCACACATTCTTCAAGGCTCCCAGAACCTTCGCCCCCTCCCCCCACCCTGTGACTCACTTCCGCTTCCATAGTTCCATTCGCTGCCAAATCCACTCCCAGATATCTAAAACACTTCACTTCCTCCAGTTTTTCCCCATTCAAACTTACCTCCCATTTGACTTGTCCCTCAACCCTACTGTGCCTAATAACCTTGCTCTTATTCACATTTACTCTCAGCTTTCTTCTTTCACACACTTTACCAAGCTCTGTCACCAGCTTCTGCAGTTTCTCACCCGAATCAGCCACCAGCGCTGTATCATCAGCGAACAACAACTGACTCACTCCCCAAGCTCTCTCATCCACAACAGACTGCATACTTGCCCCTCTCTCCAAAACTCTTGCATTTACTGTTAAGATTTTACGAAAGATGTGACGAAACCCTTGTAATGTATGAATAGAACAAGGGAAGAAGTGAAATACGATTGCAGGTGATAAAGGGAAACTCAATAAACAGTTTCGTTGACACAAGCCAAAAAAAAAAAAAAAATAAAATAAAATAATAATGTACTAAACACAAAAAAACGCCGCTGATGAACACCAACCACAACAACCGTACATGCAATTAGCAGTATAATCCTAGTAGTTCAGTGGACACTAAGTTTATCACTTGGACGTTACAGCTCTGGCCTTATATCTGTACAAGGCGGAGGGGTTTGAGAGTGCTCTCCACCCGCTGACTCACACTCGCTAACCTGCTGGGTGAGGTGGGGTCCGGCCTGGCCCCTGATGTAGTCACATCTGAAGACCGGGGACAGGAGGGAACGCGCCACCCGCCCTCACACTCACACACACGACTGAGGTGAGTGAGACAGCGACCAGCTTCTTCACACACACACACACGACTGAGGTGAGTGAGAGACTCAGCGACCAGCTTCCTCACACACACACACGACTGAGGTGAGTGAGAGACTCAGCGACCAGCTTCCTCACACACACACACACGACTGAGGTGAGTGTGAGACTCAGCGACCAGCTTCCTCACACACACACACACACGACTGAGGTGAGTGAGAGACTCAGCGACTAGCTTCCTCACACACACACACGACTGAGGTGAGTGTGAGACTCAGCGACCAGCTTCCTCACACACACACACACACACGACTGAAGTGAGTGAGAGACTCAACGACCAGCTTCCTCACACTCACACACACGACTGAGGTGAGTGTGAGACTCAGCGACCATCTTCCTCACACACACACACACGACTGAAGTGAGTGTGAGACTCAGCGACCATCTTCCTCACACACACACGACTGAGGTGAGTGTGAGACTCAGCGACCATCTTCCTCACACACACACACACACACGACTGAGGTGAGTGTGAGACTCAGCGACCAGCTTCCTACACCACAATAACTGGTTTTTTACACCACAATAACTGGTACATTACACCACAGTAGCCGACTAGGTTATGTGCTTATTACACCACAATAACTGGCTTATTCCACCACAATTAGCATATGGCAATTTATGTATGTGGTCGTGTATTTACATATGCATGTGTATCGTTATGTATTGAAATGTGTTAGTGTGTATATGGGATTATATGTACAGTACGGGCGAGTTTATTATTAAGGACCCCATGTGTGTGTGTTCACTTACCTACTAATTAAAAGGGTTATGGGCAGTGCAGAGAACAGGAACACCATTAAATGTGTCATTATTCAAATACCTCTCTGAAGATAAGTGATAAGAACGTGAAACATGAAATCAATATTTTTCTCTATAATTGAAAAGTAATTAGTGTTTTTTTTTTAATTGAAGAATACCTGCTCATCTGCACTCATAGTTGACACAGTACTGTAAACGTGGCAACGTCAGCAGTTGCCATCAATTTCTTTCCTGAACTATGAAGGAGGTTGTGCATGAGCACACGACCGATAGTGCATATCTGAGGCATCCACATTGTCATGGATTGGCCAACCTTCTCGGCTGGAGACTCAGCCAGTTTCGTACATTTCCGCAAGCTACGAGACTCTTTGGATAGCCTTTCCTGTCGCCATTTGGTTCTTTTGTTATATGTATACACACACACACACACACACACACACACACACACACATATATATATATATATATATATATATATATATATATATATATATATATTCGAACAAACATACAAACCTCCAACAGCCAGGATCGAACCCGGGACCCCTGTGTAACAGGCGGGAATGCAATATATATATATATATATATATATATATATATATATATATATATATATATATATATATATATATATATATATCCTAGTCTAACCCAGGTACCCATTTTATCGACCAACCCTTAGGGGTGGATGAACAGCTGGGCTGACTATGGACCGACTGCCGTACCGAGGATTCGAACCTATGCCATGATCGACCGTGGGCGGGAGGCCCTTGAATGCGTCACGATCATGAACAACAGACTTAAAGAATATACCCATCTATGCTTCAGCAGTGACAATCAATTTCCAAAGCAGATACCAGACCTCTCCAAGCCTTTACCTACGAAATTTGCATACAAGCGCCCCCATGAAGTATGTGTGTGTAACACGATCAGGATAGATAAGACTTTCTATGTCAATATCTCGATATAACTGACATGGATACACGTATGCATTGATACCAGCACAACGAAATTGATGTATACATTCAACGGTGTTGATAAAACGATTTGTGCAGACTAGGATAGAGAGAATGTCAAATCGGGCCAGGGGAAACTTGTGTCAAAAACGAAATTGGATGACTGTGGTTGAGACTGGTACTGGGTATCCTTCGTATATTGCGATAACACATCACATTTAGGAGAACCACAATCTTATCAACCTTACTTGACGAAGGTTATGATAGCGGGGCCACGCGTCGCTCACACACACGCTTGGCAGTCGTGGGGGTCGAGCTCCCCCTGCGTACAAGGTTTGGTAAAAATGACGTAAAATCCAACGCTGTGGATTTGTGTGGTGTGCAGGCCTGGAAACATACGTCTGGTGGTGCCTTGTGCTTGATGGTACAGTGTGTGTCGTCGCTTATATGGTGTCTGCAACATCTCTACAGGACGGCGTCACTCGAGGTAGAGAAAATCATGATTATTCTTTGCCACTAATCAAATCCCTCAGACGAAGATAACCCGCGTATTCGCTCACATCTGTTCTCTAGCTGTCATGTCTAATGCACCGAAACCACAGCTTCCTATCCAGGCCCCACAGACCTTTCCATGAATTAACCCGACCGCTTCACATGCCCTGGTTCAGTCCACTGACAGCACGTCGACCCTTGTATATCACATCTTTCCAGTTCACTCCATCCCGTGGATTCCTTTCACCCTCCTAAATATTCAGGCCATGATCACTCAAAATCTTACTCGCTTCATCTTTGCATCTCCCGCTTCTCCATGTTCCCTCTACCTCTGACACATATATCATTTCTGTCAACCTTTCCTTACTCATTCTCTCAACATATCCAAACCACTTTCAGCACACCCTCTTCTGCTCTCTCAATCACACTCCTTTTATTACCACGCCTCTACGCGATCAAACCACCTCACACCACATTATCGTCAAACATTCCATTTCACCCTCTTCCGCATTTCCTTATCTAAAGCATATGTCTCGCATCCATTGGATATTATTGGGACTACTAAACCTTCAATAATACCCATTTTCGCTCTCTAGATAGCTATCTCTCCACACACGCTTCAGTGCTCCCAGAACCTTCAGTCCCTCCCCAGCCCTGTGACTCACTTCCTCTACCATGATTCTGTTCGCTGCCATGTACACTACCAGGTATCGAAAACACTTCATTTCCTCCAGTTTTTCTCCATTCAGACTTACGCATCAAATAACCTGTCCCTTAACCCTGCTGAACCTAATGATAATCTTGCTTTTATTCACATTAACACACACACTTCCACACTCAAGTCATCATCTTTTGCAGTATCTCACTCGAATCCACCAGCAGTGCTGTATCATAAGCTGATGACAAATGACACCTCCCAAGGCCCTCTCATTCCCTACAGTGTGCATACTTGTCCCTCTCTCCAAGACTCGCATTATCTCCCTCACCATCGTATCACCAAACAAATTAAACAGCCTTGGTGACATCCCTCACCCTTGCCGCAGACCAACCTTCACTTGGAACCTTTTACTCTCCTCTCTTCCCACTCGTACATACGAATTACGCCCTTGACAAAAAATTCTCTGTTTTTAGAAGCAAACCTCCTACAACATATATCCTTAAGACCTTCTACAAGGCACCTCTATCAACCCCAACATATGCTTTCTCCAGATCAATAAATGCCATTTACAAGTCCATCTGTTTCTGAAAGAATTTCACACACATCCTTTAAAGCAAACACCTGATCCACTTTACCTTTCCTGAAACCATACTGTTTCTCCTCATTCCAATACACTGTACATGCTTTCAACCTGTCAAATCACCATTCTCCCGCACAGCTTAACAAAGATATACCTCTGTCGTTTGAACACTCACCTTTATCTCTCTTGTCTTTATACAGTGACACCACACATGCATTCCATCAATCCCAGGCACCTCACCATGAGCCAGATATACAGTGAAAATCCCAATTAACCAATCAACAACACAGTCACCCCCTTTCTTAAGAAATTCAATGTCAATACGATCAATTCCGGCAGCCTTGCCACATTTCATCATACGTAAGACTTTCACTACCTCTTCTCTCTTAACCAAACCACCACCCCGACCCAAACACCCTACATCTGCCATCCTATCATCAAACATTCGAGTCCTTCAAATACTCACTCATCTTCTCCTCACTTCATCACTACCTTTTACCACTTCCCCCTTTGCCCCCTTTTACCGATGTTCTCATTTGTTGTTTTTCGCACATCAACCTCCTTCCAAAACATATTCTCCTGAAGTTTACTGAACTCGTTCACCCTAACTCTCATTTGCCCTATTTTTCAATCCTTGCGCCTTCCTCTTGACCTCCTGCCGGCATCTCTTATACATCTCCCAATCATCAAGCAGTATCTATAAGCGATAGATGCTAAACTAAGTAGTGTCCATAAACCATAAATGCTAAGTCAAGCAGTGTCTATAAGCGATAGATGCTAAACTAAGTAGTGTACATAAACCATAAATGCTAAGTCAAGCAGTGTCTATAAGCGATAGATGCTAAACTAAGTAGTGTACATAAACCATAAATGCTAAGTCAAGCAGTGTCTGTAAGCGATAGATGCGAAACTAAGTAGTGTCCATAAAACATAAATGCTAAGTCAAGCAGTGTCTGTAAGCGATATATGCTAAACTAAGTAGTGTACATATACCATAAATGCTACGTCAAGCAGTGTCTATAAGCGATAGATGCTAAACTAAGTAGTGTACATAAACCATAAAAGCTAAGTCAAGCAGTGTCTGTAAGTGATAGATGCTAAACTAAGTAGTGTCCATAAAACAAATGCTAAGTCAAGCAGTGTCTGTAAGCGATATATGCTAAACTAAGTAGTGTCCATAAACCATAAATGCTAAGTCAAGCAGTGTCTGTAAGCGATAGATGCTAAACTAAGTAGTGTCCATAAACCATAAATGCTAAGTCAAGCAGTGTCTGTAAGCGATAGATGCTAAGATAAGCAGTGTCCATAAACTATTAAAAGCTAGGCTAGACACTGACCCAACACTCCAAAAGGTCTGGGAGTCTCATGCTTCACACACGAACACAGAATTAGAGACAAAACGAAATATATGTGGGGGGAGGGAGGAAAAATATAGCCAGGAAATGAATTTCAACGGAGGCGCTAATATTAAGCGGTTGATTTGCAGTGAAGTGGGCGACATTTGTGTGTTGTACCCACTCAATTGAGATGTCAGCAGCGCCACATTTGTAGGTCTTTTATGATGATTTAGAATGATCTACTACGCCCAGTCAGTCATGTAACCTGTGATGGTTCGATTGCCTTACTTATCCTTGGACATGTCCAATATCATTTTCTTGTACGAATGTCATCTCACCTTACCTCATCAAGAGCATTACAAAGATCCCTAATTTCTGTCTCTAAATCATGGCGTATTTTTCTTATCCTATCCACTATCTGCTTGACTAAGATTCAAAGCAGGACTGAAAAATCTTTCAAATACCAATGTGTCGGTGACCCGTTGCATCAGAGCTTCCTCTAACAGCGAATTAATAGACAAGATCATTTTTTTTCTTTGATAACCTAGAATTTAGTCTAATGTTTGCACGGCATCAATACGTTCCTCAGCGAACAGTATTTGAAAAAAATCTGAAGCAGGTGTTACGTCGAGTCGTAAACTGTTCAGTATTCTGTCGTAACAGAATAATATATGGCGTTTATATGTACGGTTTCTCTATATATTTTTCTTTCAGGTTGAGGAGGGTACGTGAAGAAGAAGAAGACGTCAGGGAGTAGAAACTAGAGGTGGCAAATACCGAAGACTCAACACCTGGAGGCCATTTGGGCTAGGTTGCCCTGAAGGGCGCGGCGCAGCGATGGGTTTCGGGCTGAGGAGAAGTGGACGTACATGGCTGTTCATCTTGCTCAGTCTGTCACTGTATTTCTTAGTGATGTTCCTGGCCCCCGGGAACTCCAGCCCAGGATATCTGGTGCCATCAGTGAGTATAATGAAAGGATCCACACACACTTATTTACAATATATCCACACACTTATTTACAATGTATCCACAAACTCATTTACAATGTATCTACACACTCATCTATAATGTATCCACAAACCCATTTACAATGTATCTACACACTCATCTATAATGTATCCACACACTCATTTGTAATGCATCCACATCTACACTCATTTACAATGTATCCACACACTATCGGCGACGTATCAACACACTCATTTACAGTGTATCCACACACTATTAGCGACGTATCAACACACTTATGTACAATGTATCCACACACTATCGGCGACGTATCAACACACTCATTTACAGTGTATCCACACACTATTAGCGACGTATCAACACACTTATGTACAATGTATCCACACACTATCGGCGACGTATCAACACACTCATTTACAGTGTATCCACACACTATTAGCGACGTATCAACACACTTATTTACATTGTATCCACACATTATTGGCGACGTATCAACACACTATTGGCGACGTATAAAAAAAACACACTTATTTACAATGTATCCACACACTATTGGCGACGTATCAACACATTCATTTACAATGTATCCATACAATCATTTACAGTGTATCCACACAATGATTTACAATGTATCCATACTCATTTACAATGTATTCATACACTCATTTACAATGTATTCATACACCTATTACCAATGTATTTGACCCATTTTTCCATACCTGTCCATGGATATGGCCCCCCACCAACCCAGCCACACATCCATGAATGAAATATAACTACTTTTGAGTTGTGGGGAGAAGGTTTTACGATAGTGTCCCTCCGTCTCTTCACCTGGTTTAAGGTTTGTCCAATTTCGTACTAAGCTCACTCTCTCGTGGAAATCGGAGGTGTGCATTACGCACAATCTTCCTTTCCCTCAAATATGATACTTCCTCCTTTTCAGGGAAGCATCCTTATTATCATTTCCAAAGTCCCTTATAGACCACGATGGGCAGGGAGCCTCGGCACCTCTTCCCGGTCTTCTGTCGTATGACAGGTATACTTGCCCGATTCCACTCCCTTGGCACTTCTCCTTTCCTCAGAAACATTTTGAACATTATTTCAAGGGGTCTGTGCTATCGTCCCACTTAAGCCTGATTAGGTGTCCTAGACTGACAATTTACTCCTGATGGATAGATTTAAAATGGATGGATTTTCTCCCGCTTTGCCCACACTATTCTCCTCAAAGTTGCTTCGTTCCTACTTTCTTATCCTAGTACACCATTTCCTTGCTCTCTTATCCTTACAGATGCTGGCTGGTTGGAGCGAGCATATACCTGTGTCACAGCAAAACTCGAAAGTTCTTCTCGTCTTCTGACATTTACTAAACAATTTCTCTCTCTATCTGAACCTTCTCTCTACATTTAAAAGGCTGGTGGTATTCGCATTCCTATTTCTTGATTGTAAATTTCACAGAATCTCTCACCGTAAGACACACCTGCCTGCCTACTGCACTTCCATTTTCCAGTCTATTTAACCAAATCAATGGTTGATTTCTCTGAAACTTCCACAATTATTCTTCCTCATTACGCCCAGCTTTATCTCAGCTCTCGTAGCTCCCTCACCTACCACGTAAATCAAACTTTAGCATAATATAATCTCTTTTCCCAAGCGGTGTACCATACTCGATGTTTGTTTCATATACAACATCACCCAGACATTACATGGTGGATCTATACGCAACTCAAGAAAGGAAATTCTGCGTTTCTTTTGGTATGAGTAGATCCAAACTAAGGTTCATAGATTGACATCATGGTATTAGTTCCGTGCGTATTCAGTTAACACATCTGTGGTTGGAGGAAAATTAACATTAATGACCTCCCGACCACACCTGTGGCATATTTAGACCAGGCTGTGGGAGTGGTGAAGTCGTCTGCTAACCCGTAATTCATATATTGATAACATACAATTCCTCTGCAGTTGTCTCGAATACATATTCCCTCCAGTCATTACCACGTCTCTCTCATAACCTGTCATTTCGGACATGAACAAGCCTCTTCATACCACAGACTGTCCTTAAACATATTTCCAACACATCCATCCATATATATATATATATATATATATATATATATATATATATATATATATATATATATATATACTTATTTATTTTGCTTTGTCGCTGTCTCCCGCGTTTGCGAGGTAGCGCAAGGAAAAAGACGAAAGAAATGGCCCAACCCACCCCCATACACATGTATATACATACACGTCCACACACGCAAATATACATACCTATACATCTCAATGTACACATATATATACACACACAGACACATACATATATACCCATGCACACAATTCACACTGTCTGCCCCCACTCATTCCCATCGCCACCTCGCCACACATGGAATACCATCGCCCTCCCCCCTCATGTGTGCGAGGTAGCGCTAGGAAAAGCCAACAAAGGCCCCATTCGTTCACACTCGTCTCTAGCTGTCATGCAGTAGTGCCCGAAAACCACAGCTCCCTTTCCACATCCAGGCCCCACACAACTTTCCATATATATATATATATATATATATATATATATATATATATATATATATATATATATATATATATATATATTATATATATATTTTTTTTTTTTTTTTTTGCTTTGTCGCTGTCTCCCGCGTTTGCGAGGTAGCGCAAGGAAACAGACGAAAGATATGGCCCAACCCACCCCCATACACATGTATATACATACGTCCAGACACGCAAATATACATACCTACACAGCTTTCCATGGTTTACCCCAGACGCTTCACATGCCCTGATTCAATCCACTGACAGCACGTCAACCCCGGTATACCACATCGATCCAATTCACTCTATTCCTTGCCCTCCTTTCACCCTCCTGCATGTTCAGGCCCCGATCACACAAAATCTTTTTCACTTCATCTTTCCACCTCCAATTTGGTCTCCCACTTCTCCTCGTTCCCTCCACCTCCGACACATATATCCTCTTGGTCAATCTTTCCTCACTCATTCTCTCCATGTGCCCAAACCATTTCAAAACACCCTCTTCTGCTCTCTCAACCACGCTCTTTTTATTTCCACACATCTCTCTTACCCTTACGTTACTGACTCGATCAAACCACCTCACACCACACATTATCCTCAAACATCTCATTTCCAGCACATCCATCCTCCTGCGCACAACTCTATCCATAGCCCACGCCTCGCAACCATACAACATTGTTGGAACGACTATTCCTTCAAACATACCCATTTTTGCTTTCCGAGATAATGTTCTCGACTTCCACACATTCTTCAAGGCTCCCAGCATTTTCGCCCCCTCCCCCACCCTATGATCCACTTCCGCTTCCATGGTTCAATCCGCTGCCAGATCCACTCCCAGATATCTAAAACACTTCACTTCCTCCAGTTTTTCTCCATTCAAACTTACCTCCCAATTGACTTGATCCTCAACCCTACTGTACCTAATAACCTTGCTCTTATTCACATTTACTCTTAACTTATATATATATATATATATATATATATATATATATATATATATATATATATATATATATATATATATATATATTCCTCAGTGTGTTCAGAATCCTTGTCCCCTTCGCTCTCCCTCTGGCTCACTTTCAACTCTCATAGCACCCTCGCTGACACATGCATTCCCTGGTGTTTAAAACACCACTTCCAACATGTTCTTTCCGTTCACTCTCGCACTCCAGATTATCTTTCTCTCTTATCTGTTAGACTTGATGCCCTCAATTTTTACCTTTCGCGAACTCATACTTCTTGATTTACCCACTTGCATTTGCCACCAGCGCCGTGTCATAAGCAAACAACAACTGACTCACCAGCCCGGCTCCCTTAGCCCAAACAGCCTGCATACCCGCTCCTCTCCCCCCTGGATCTATGTATTCACCTCCTGCAGCCACCCCATCCACAAGCAGATATTATGGTGACATCACACACCTGTGCTACAGACCGACCCCTCCCAACTCACCTTCCTCTCCTCCTACTCGCTCACATGCCTTACCTTCTCGATAAAAACTCTTCACTGCTTCTAGCAGTTTTCCTCCTCACCATACATTCGCAACACCTTCCACAAGGCATCTCTGATGTCTCTTATCATACACCTTCTCCAGATCCATGTACGCCACGTACACATCCTTCTATTTCTTTTCAAGTATTTCTGGGACAAATTCTGTAAAGCAAACAGCTAATTCACCCATCCTCTGCCATTCCTAAAACCATGTTTTCGTGTCCCAGTGCAAAAACCTAGCACATACTACCGTCCTCTCAATCACCACTCTCCCACACAACTTGCCAGATGTACTTAACAAACTTACACCTCTGTAATCTGACGATTCACTTGCCTTTATAAAGTGGCACTTTACAGGCATCCACCAATCCTCAGGCACTTTATTATGATCCATACAAACACTGAAAATCCCAACTAACTAATAAACCCCCCTCCCCCTCAGTCATCCTGTTTCTTAAGAAAATCGAATGTAAATACTGTCCACTCCAGCCGCCTTGCCACACTTCATATTCCGTAAAGCTTTCACCACCTCTTCTTTCTTCATCATACCACTTTCCATGATTATCTCACTTCGCGTACCACCCTGACTCAAACACCCTACATCTGCCACCCTGTCATCAAACACATTCAACAATCCTTCAAAATACTTCATCTCCTCTTCGCTGTTTTGTGACCACCTCCATTTCCCCTATTCACTGAGGTTCCCATTTGCTCTCTTCTTTTTCTTTTTTTTTTCATACTATCAACTTCCTTCCAAAACATCTTATTCTCACTGAAGTCTGCTGATACTTGCTCACTCCAGCTCTCATTTTCTTTTGGACACACTCACTCAGCACCTCCCAGAACACTCGCTTCTCTTCGTCAGTCCTGTCATGGCCAGGTGCAATGACACTAGTGATCATCCACCTCTTCCAATCCATTTTCATTTTTACCCACGTCAGTCTGGAGCTGACTTCCTTACACTCACACACTCCCACAACTGCTTATGCAGTAGCGCTACCCCTTCCTTAGCTCTCGCCCTCACACTACCCACTGACATTATCCCTAAGACATTCCCATATCATTCCTCCCCTTTATCCTTGAGCTTTGTTCCTCAAACATACTTTCTATTGCTTCCTTCGTCTGGTCTTGGCTCCTTCTGTTCCAACGATTAGAAATTGAAGTACAAGAAGGAGAGGGTACCCCGGGGATATGTGTGTGTGTGTGTGTGTGTGTGTGTGTGTGTTAACGTCATTTAGGCTCAGCTGTGGATATGAGCTATTTCCCAATATGTTATTTTCATTCTTGTTAACTGTGTACGGCGAGGAGAGAGAGAGAGAGAGAGAGAGAGAGAGAGAGAGAGAGAGAGAGAGAGAGAGAGAGAGAGAGAGAGAGTTGTCAATGTTATGTGCTACAAAAAAATTTATATTCTCGTTTTCTGTTCTGTTCCTTTAGATAATACTTGGGGTAACTAAACCACTTGTGGTTAGGGGGTCTTTCTTTTCCTTATTAAGCCACACTCGTGGTCCTGCCCTAGCGTGCTGTGGTCATCTCGAGCGCGGAAGTGCATCGGGTCATAGACAATTCGTCTCGTCCTCTGGTACAGAATAATAATGATCGCCAGCTGAGCCCCTACCATAAACTAGGCAAAGATAAAGTAAGTCAGAATCTTTTTATCTTTACTTTATGTAAATTTTTCACTAATATTTTCTAAATTCTACTTAAGTAGGCTCAAATATTCATAGCTTTTATTTATTGATTTTTCTGGTTCTTATGTTTGACATGTAAGTCTTTCTTTTATTCTTTGTATCATGTAATTTCACGGTTTCTTTTACTTTCTGATCTTAATGTAATTTTGATTATATTACCGAAAGTTGGACTGACTTCTATTTCTTGATAATACTGCTTTGATTGTTGATGTCAGTGGCGTTTTTTTTTTTATGATTTCTCTACGGTAATGGATGTTTCTTTTGTGTAATCACATCTGTAAATCGTATGTCGGGGGAATACTTTCGTAAAATGTGTCAGACTTTGAAATAGCAATGGACGAATGATACTACGATGTCAGTAAGCGATGTCAGTAGGCCAGAGAGAGAGAGAGAGAGAGAGAGAGAGAGAGAGAGAGAGAGGAGGGGGGTTTAGTATACAAGTGAAGCGGGGTTTGTATGCAAGTAAAGCGGAGTTCGTAGGCAGGTGAAGCGGGGTTTGTAGGCAAGTGAAGCGAGGTTTGTATGCAAGTAAAGCGGGGTTTGTAGGCAGGTGAAGCGGGGTTTGTAGGCAAGTGAAGCGGGGTTTGTAGGCAAGTGAAGCGGGGTTTGTATGCAAGTGAAGCGGGGTTAGTGTGCAAGTGAAGCGGGGTTAGTGTGCAAGTGAAGCGGGGTTTGTATGCAAGTGAAGTGGGGTTTGTAAGTGAAGCGGGGTTTGTAGTCAGGTGAAGCGGGGTTTGTATGCAAGTGAAGCGGGGTTAGTGTGCAAGTGAAGCGGGGTTAGTGTGCAAGTGAAGCGGGGTTAGTGTGCAAGTGAAGCGGGGTTTGTATGCAAGTGAAGCGGGGTTTGTACGCAAGTGAAGCGGGGATAGTGTGCAAGTGAAGCGGGGTTTGTATGCAAGTGAAGCGGGGTTAGTGTGTAAGTGAAGCGGGGTTAGTGTGCAAGTGAAGCGGGGTTAGTGTGCAAGTGAAGCGGGGTTTGTATGCAAGTGAAGCGGGGTTTGTACGCAAGTGAAGCGGGGTTTGTACGCAAGTGAAGCGGGGTTAGTGTGCAAGTGAAGCGGGGTTTGTATGTAAGTGAAGCGGGGTTAGTGTGCAAGTGAAGCGGGGTTAATATGCAAGTTAAGCGGGGTTAGTATGCAAGTCAAGCTGGGTTAGTATGCAGGCGAAGCGGGGTTGATGTGCAGGTGAAGCGGGGTTAGTATGCAGGTGAAGCGGGGTTAGCATACAGAACTTCCTGATCAGGAAATCATTTTCATAATTTTTCGTCACTGTTTCTATGATACTTGACCTCGATCAGTTTGACTGGCCAATGGTGAGGCCAGACTGATATCAGACTACTGGCCCATTATACAAGAACCTAGATAACTACCATTGCATCAAGTCCTTGTTTAGATAAGGCTCACTTTATAGATAAGATACGTCGACCATCTCCAAGAAAAAGATAACTGTGTCCTACAATAATGCCCAAATTCCTCGTGTAGATGAACACAAAAACATAATGTTATGGATAAAGTTGATTCATTTCATGTCCCTGTTGCTGTCATCGCCTCTCTTTCCCTGAGTATAACGTATATATATATATATATATATATATATATATATATATATATATATATATATATATATATTTTTTTTTTTTTTTTTATACTTTGTCGCTGTCTCCCGCGTTTGCGAGGTAGCGCAAGGAAACAGACGAAAGAAATGGCCCCCCCCCCCCCATACACATGCACATACACACGTCCACACACGCAAATATACATACCGACACAGCTTTCCATGGTTTACCCCAGACGCTCCACATGCCTTGCTTCAATCCACTGACAGCACGTCAACCCCTGTATACCACATGACTCCAATTCACTCTATTTCTTGCCCTCCTTTCACCCTCCTGCATGTTCAGGCCCCGATCACACAAAATCTTTTTCACTCCATCTTTCCACCTCCAATTTGGTCTCCCTCTTCTCCTCGTTCCCTCCACCTCCGACACATATATCCTCTTGGTCAATCTCTCCTCACTCATTCTCTCCATGTGCCCAAACCATTTCAAAACACCCTCTTCTGCTCTCTCAACCACGCTCTTTTTACTTCCACACATCTCTCTTACCCTTACGTTACTTACTCGATCAAACCACCTCACACCACACATTGTCCTCAAACATCTCATTTCCAGCACATCCATCCTCCTGCGCACATCTCTATCCATAGCCCACGCCTCGCAACCATACAACATTGTTGGAACCACTATTCCCTCAAACATACCCATTTTTGCTTTCCGAGATAATGTTCTCGACTTCCACACATTTTTCAAGGCTCCCAAAATTTTCGCCCCCTCCCCCACCCTATGATCCACTTCCGCTTCCATGGTTCCATCCGCTGACAGATCCACTCCCAGATATCTAAAACACTTCACTTCCTCCAGTTTTTCTCCATTCAAACTCACCTCCCAATTGACTTGACCCTCACCCCTACTGTACCTAATAACCTTGCTCTTATTCACATTTACTCTCAACTTTCTTCTTCCACACACTTTACCAAACTCAGTCACCAGCTTCTGCAGTTTCTCACATGAATCAGCCACCAGCGCTCTATCATCAGCGAACAACAACTGACTCACTTCCCAAGCTCTCTCATCCCCAACAGACTTCATACTTGCCCCTCTTTCCAAAACTCTTGCATTTACCTCCCTTACAACCCCATCCATAAACAAATTAAACAACCATGGAGACATCACACACCCCTGCCGCAAACCTACATTCACTGAGAACCAATCACTTTCCTCTCTTCCTACACGTACACATGCCTTACATCCTCGATAAAAACTTTTCACTGCTTCTAACAACTTGCCTCCCACACCATATATTCTTAATACCTTCCACAGAGCATCTCTATCAACTCTATCATATGCCTTCTCCAGATCCATAAATGCTACATACAAATCCATTTGCTTTTCTAAGTATTTCTCACATACATTCTTCAAAGCAAACACCTGATCCACACATCCTCACATATATATATATATATTCCTATGAGTCCACGGGGAAAATGAAACACGATAAGTTTCCAGGTGCACTTTTGTGTAATAATCACATAATCAGGGCAGACACTAGAGAGAAATATAACAGTCATTTGATATACATCGAAGAGACGAAGTTAGGATGCCATTTGGTAAACACGTTTACCCTATTATCACTTACTCGATCAAACCACCTCACACCACATATCATCCTCAAACATCTCATTTCCAGCACATCCACCATCCTCCGCACAACTCTATCTATAGCCCACGCCTCGCAACCATATAACATTGTTGGAACCACTATTCCTTCAAACATATCCATTTTTGTTTTCCAAGATAATGTTTTCGACTTCCACACATTCTTCAGCGCTCCCAGAACTTTTGCCCCCTCCCCCACCCTATGATTCACTTCCGCTTCCATGGTTCCATCCGCTGCCAAATCCACTCCCAGATATCTAAAACACTTCACTTCCTTCAGTTTTTCTCCATTCAAACTTACCTCCCAATTGACTTGTCCCTCAATCCTACTGTACCTAATAACCTTGCTCTTATTCACATTTACTCTCAGCTTTCTTCTTTCACACACTTTACCATACTCAGTCACCAGCTTCTGCAGTTTCTCACACGAATCAGGCACCAGCGCTGTATCATCAGCGAACAACAACTGACTCACTTCCCAAGCTCTCTCATCCACAACACACTGCATACTTGCCCCTCTTTCCAAAACTCTTGCATTCACCTACCTCACAACCCCATCCATAAACAAATTAAACAACCATGGAGACATCACACACCCCTGCCGCAAACCTACATTCACTGAGAACCAGTCACTTTCCTCTCTTCCTACACGTACACATGCCTTACATTACATCTTCGATGAAAACTTCACTGCTTCCAACAACTTGCCTCCCGCACCATATATTCTTAATATCTTCCACAGAGCATCTCTGTCAACTCTAACATATGCCTTCTCCAGATCCATAAATGCTACATACAAATCCATTTGCTTTTCTAAGTATTTCTCATATACATTCTACAAAGCAAACACTTGATCCACACATCCTCTACCACTTCTGAAACCACACTGCTCTTCCTCAATATGATGCTATGTACATGCCTTCACCCTCTCAATCAATACCCTCCCATATAATTTCCCAGGAATACCCTCTCCTCCTTGTATTTTAACTTTCTAAAAGAGGAAACAGAAGGAGTCACGCGGGGAGTGCTCATCCTCCTCGAAGGCTCAGATTGGGGTGTCTAAATGTGTGTGGATGTAACCAAAATGAGAAAAAAGGAGAGATAGGTAGTATGTTTGAGGAAAGGAACCTGGATGTTTTGGCCCTGAGTGAAACGAAGCTCAAGGGTAAAGGCGAAGAGTGGTTTGGGAATGCCTTGGGAGTAAAGTCAGGGGTTAGTGAGAGGACAAGAGCAAGGGAAGCAGTAGCACTACTCCTGAAACAGGAGTGGTGGGAGTATGTGACAGAGTGTAAGAAAGTAAACTCTAGATTGATATGGGTAAAACTGAAAGTGGATGGTGAGAGATGGGTGATTATTGGTGCATATGCACCTAGGCATGAAAAGAAAGATCATGAGAGGCAAGTGTTTTGGGAGCAGCTGAATGAGTGTGTTAGTAGTTTTGATGCACGAGACCGGGTTATAGTGACGGGTGATTTGAATGCAAAGGTGAGTAATGTGGCAATTGAGGGAATAATTGGTGTACATGGGACGTTCAGTGTTGAAAATGGAAATGATGAAGAAATTGCAGATTTATGTGCTGAAAAAGGACTGGTGATTAGAAATACCTGGTTTAAAAAGAGAGATATACATAAGTATACGTATGTAAGTAGGAGAGATGGCCAGAGAGCGTTATTGGATTACGTGTTAATTGATAGGCACGCGAAAGAGAGACTTTTGGATGTTAATATGCTAAGAGGTGCAATTGGAGGGATGTCTCATCATTATCTTGTGGAGGCGAAGGTAAAGATTTGTAGAGGTTTTCAGAAAAGAAGAGAGAATGTTGGGGTGAAGAGAGTGGTGAGAGTAAGTGAGCTTGGGAGACTTGTGTGAGGAAGTACCAGGAGAGACTGAGTACAGAACGGAAAAAGGTGAGAACAAAGGAGGTAACGGGAGTGGGTGAGGAATGGGATGTATTTAGGGAAGCAGTGATGGCTTGCGCAAAAGATGCTTGTGGCATGAGAAGCGTGGGAGGTAGGCAGATTAGAAAGGGTAGTGAGTGGGGGGATGAAGAAGTAAGATTATTAGTGAAAGAGAAGAGAGAGGCATTTGGACGGTTTTTGCAGGGAAATAATGCAAATGAGTGGGAGATGTATAAAAGAAAGAGGCAGGAGGTAAAGAAAAAGGTAAAAGGGTTGAAAAAGGGGGCAAATGAGGGTTGGGGTGAGAGAGTATCATTAAATTTTAGGGAGAATAAAAAGATGTTTTGGAAGGAGGTAAATAAAGTGCGTAAGACAAGGGAACAAATGGGAACTTCAGTGAAGGGGGCTAATGGGGAGGTGATAACAAGTAGTGGTGATGTGAGAAGGAGATGGAGTAAGTATTTTGAAGGTTTGTTGAATGTGTTTGATGATAGAGTGGCAGATATAGGGTGTTTTGGTCGAGGTGGTGTGCAAAGTGAGAAGGTTAGGGAGAATGATTTGGTAAACAGAGAAGAGGTAGTAAAAGCTTTGTGGAAGATGAAAGCCGGCAAGGCAGCGGGTTTGGATGGTATTGTAGTGGAATTTATTAAAAAAGGGGGCGACTGTATTGTTGACTGGTTGGTAAGGTCATTTAATGTATGTATGGCTCATTGTGAGGTGCCTGAGGATTACCGGAATGCTTGCATAGTGCCATTGTACAAAGGGAAAGGGGATGAAAATGAGTGCTCAAATTACAGAGGTATAAGTAAGAGCAATGTGGTTTCAGATGTGGTAGATGATGTGTGGATCAGGTGTTTGCTTTGAAGAATGTATGTGAGAAATACTTAGAAAAGCAAATGGATCTGTATGTAGCACTTATGGATCTGGAGAAGGCATATGATAGTTGATAGAGATGCTCTGTGGAAGGTATAAAGAATATATGGTGTGGGAGGCAAGTTGTTAGAAGCAGTGAAAAGTTTTTATTGAGGATGTAAGGCATGTGTAAGTGTAGGAAGAGAGGAAAGTGATTGGTTCTCAGTGAATGTTGGTTTGCGGCAGGGGTGTGTGATGTCTCCATGGTTGTTTAATTCATTTATGGATGGGGTTGTTAGGTAGGTGAATGCAAGAGTTTTGGAAAGAGGGGCAAGTATGCAGTGTGTTGTGGATGAGAGAGCTTGGGAAGTGAGTCAGTTGTTGTTTCGCTGATGATACAGCGCTGGTGGCTGATTCATGTGAGAAACTGCAAAAGCTGGTGACTGAGTATGGTAAAACGTGTGAAAGAAGAAAGCTGAGAGTAAATGTGAATAAGAGCAAGGTTGTTAGGCACAGTAGGGTTGAGGGACAAGTCAACTGGGAGGTAAGTGTGAATGGAGATAAACTGGAGGAAGTGAAGTGTTTTAGGTATCTGAGAGTGGATTTGGCAGCGGATGGAACCATGGAAGCGGAAGTGAATCATAGAGTTGGGGAGGGGGCAAAAGTTTTGGGAGCGTTGAAGAATGTGTGGAAGTCGAGAACGGTATCTCGGAAAGCAAAAATGGGTATGTTTGAAGGAATAGTGGTTCCAACAATGTTATATGGTTGCGAGGCGTGAGCTATAGATAGAGTTGTGCGGAGGAGGGTGGATGTGCTGGAAATGAGATGTTTGAGGACAATATGTGGTGTGAGGTGGTTTGATCGAATAAGTAATAATAGGGTAAGAGAGATGTGTGGTAATAAAAAAAGCGTGGTTGAGAGAGCAGAAGAGGGTGTTTTGAAGTGGTCTGTCACATGGAGAGAATGAGTGAGGAAAGCTTGACCAAGAGGATATGTGTGTCGTAGGTGGAGGGAACGCGGAGAAGTGAGAGACGAAATTGGAGGTGGAAAGATGGAGTGAAAAAGATTTTGACTGATCGGGGCCTTAACGTGCAGGAGGGTGAAGGGCGTGCAAGGAATAGAGTGAATTGGAACGATGTGGTATACCAGGGTCAACGTGCTGTCAATGGATGGAACCAGGGCATGTGAAGCGTCTGGGGTAAACCATAGAAAGTTGTATGGGGCCTGGATGTGGAAAGGGAGCTGTGGTTTCGGTGTATTATACATGACAGCTAGAGACTGAGTGTGAACGAATGTGGCCTTTGTTTTCTTTTCCTAGCGCTATCTCGCGCACATGCGGGGGGTTGTTATTTCATGTGTGGCGGGATGGCGATGGGAACGAATAAAGGCAGAAAGTATGAATTATGTACATGTGTATATATGTAAATGTCTGTGTGTGTAAATATATGTATACGTTGAGATGTATAGGTTTGTATATTTGCGTGTGTGGACGTGTATGTATATACATGTGTATGTGGGTGGGTTGGGCCATTCTTTCGTGTTTCCTTGCGCTACCTCGCTGACGCGGGAGACAGCGACAAAGTAAAATGAATAAAAATATTTACACAGACATATACATATATACACATGTACATATTCATACTTACGGCCTTCATCCATCCTCGTCGCCACCGCGCCACACATGAAATGGCACCCCCCTCCCCCCACGCGCGCGCGCGAGGTAGCGCTAGGAAAAGACAACAAAGGCCACATTCGTTCACGCTCAGTCTCTAGCTGTCATGTGTAATGCACCGAAACCACAGGTCCCTTTCCACATCCGGGCCCCACAAAACTTTCCATGGTTTACCCCAGACGCTTCACATGCCCTGGTTCAATCCATTGACAGCACGTCGACCCTGGTATACCACATCGTTCCAGTTAACTCTATTCCTTGCACTTCTTTCACCCTGCTGGATGTTTAGGCCCCAATCGCTCAAAATCTTTTTCATTCCATCTTTCTACCTCCAGTTTGGTCTCCCACTTCTTTTCGTTTCCTCCACCTCTGACACATACATCCTCTTGGTCAATCTTTCCTCACTCATTCTCTCCATGTGACCAAACCATTTCAAAACACCCTCTTCTGATCTCTCAACCACACTTTTTATTACCACACATCTCTCTTACCCTATTACTGCTTACTTGATCAAACCACCTCACACCACATATTGTCCTCAAACATCTCATTTCCGGCACATCCACCCTCCGCACAACTCTACCCATAGCCCATACCTCACAACCGTATAACATTGTTGGAACCACTATTCCTTCAATCATGCCCATTTTTGCTTTCCGAGATAACGTTCTCGCCTTCCACATTCTTCAACGCTCCCAGAACATTCACCCCCTCCCCCACCCTATGACTCACTTCCGCTTCCTTGGTTCCATCCGCTGCTAAATCCACTCCCAGATATCTAAAGCACTTCACTTCCTCCAATTTTTCTCTCTTCAAACTTATCTCCCAATTGACTTATCCCTCAACCCTAGTGGACCTAATAACCTTGCTCTTATTCATATTTACTCTCAGCTTTCTTCTTTCACACACTTTACCAAACTCAGTCACCAACTTATGCAGTTTCTCACCCGAATCAGCCACCAGCGCTGTATCATCAGCGAACAACAACTGACCAACTTCCCAAGCCCTCTCATTCCCAACAGACTGCATACTTACCCCCCTCTCCAAAACTCTTGCATTCACCTCCCAAACAACCCCATCCATAAACAAATTAGACAACCATGGAGATATCACGCATCCCTGCCGCAAACCGACATTCACTGAGAAACAATTACTTTCCTCTCTTCCTACTCGTTCACATACCTTACATCCTTGATAAAAAGCTTTCACTGCTTTTAGCAAATTGCCTCCCACACCATATATTCTTAATACCTTCCACAGAGCATCTCTATCAACTCTATCATATGCCTTCTCCAGATCCATAAATGCTACATACAAATCCATCTGTTTTTCTAAATATTTCTCACATACATTCTTCAAAACAAAACACCTGATCCATACTTCCTCTACCATGTCTGAAACCACACTGCTCTTCCCCAATCTGATGCTCTGTACATGCCTTTACCCTCTCAATCATTACCCTCCCATATAATTTTCCAGGAATACTCAACAAACTAATACCTTTGTAATTTGAGCACTCATCTTTATTCCCTTTTCCTTTGTACAATGGCACTATGCACGCATTCCGCCAATCCTCAGGCACCTCATTATGAACCATACATACATTAGATAACCTTACCAACCAATCAACAATACAGTCAACCCCTTTCTTGATAAATTCCATTGCAATATCTTCCAAACCTGCTGCCTTGCCGGCTTTCATCTTTCGCATAGCTTTCACTACCTCATCTCTGTTTACCATACCATTCTCCCTGACCCTCTCACTTTGCACACCACCTTGATCAAAACACCCTATATCTGCCACTCTATCATCGAACACGTTCAACAAACCTTCAAAATACTCACTCCATCTCCTTCTCACATCACCACTACTTGTTATCACCTCCCCATTAGCCCTCTTCACCGATGTTCCCATTTGTTCCCTTGGCTTACGCACTTTATCTACCTCCTTCCAAAACATCTTTTTATTCTCCGTAAAATTTCATGATGTTCTCTCACCCCAACTCTCATATATAAGTATAACTGATAAAAGAACAGGGCACTAAAGTGCACAGCATTATCAATTCTTTTTTTTATATATATATTTTCTTTCGATGGCCAATGAATAATCCTCCTCCTCATTACTGAAGCAGAGCGAGGTCGGTCAATCGGAGGGGCCGCTGGCTCACAGACGAGCTAATAGTACCCGAGCGTCCTTGGTTCCGAGGGCTGCGGTGCGACTACCTGAACGCCTCGGCCTCGACCTAGTGAGTCTTTGGAAAAGTTCTCGATTGAGTGTGGCTTGACCTGGGTGGTAGTTTGATATATATATATATATATATATATATATATATATATATATATATATATATATATATATATATATATATATTTTTTTTTTTTTTTTCTTTTTTTTTTTGCTTTGTCGCTGTCTCCCGCGTTTGCGAGGTAGCGCAAGGAAACAGACGAAAGAAATGGCCCAACCCACCCCCATACACATGTATATACATACGTCCACACACGCAAATATACATACCTACACAGCTTTCCATGGTTTACCCCAGACGCTTCACATGCCCTGGTTCAATCCATTGACAGCACGTCAACCCCGGTATACCACATCATTCCAATTCACTCTATTCCTTGCACGCCTTTTATCCTCCTGCATGTTCAGGCCCCGATCACTCAAAATCTTTTTCACTCCATCTTTCCACCTCCAATTTGGTCTCCCACTCCTCCTCGATCCCTCCACCTCTGCCACATATATCCTCTTGGTCAATCTTTCCCCACTCATTCTCTCCATGTGACCAAACCATTTCAAAACACCCTCTTCTGCTCTCTCAACCACACTCTTTTTATTTCCACACATCTCTCTCACCCTTACATTACTTACTCGATCAAACCACCTCACACCACATATTGTCCTCAAACATCTCATTTCCAGCACATCCACCCTCCTGCGCACAACTCTATCCATAGCCCACGCCTCGCAACCATACAACATTGTTGGAACCACTATTCCTTCAAACATACCCATTTTTGCTTTCCGAGATAATGTTCTCGACTTCCACATATTCTTCAAGGCTCCCAGAATTTTCGCCCCCTCCCCCACCCTATGATTCACTTCCGCTTCCATGGTTCCATCCGCTGCCAGATCCACTCCCAGATATCTAAAACACTTCACTTCCTCCAGCTTTTCTCCATTCAAACTTACCTCCCAATTGACTTGACCCTCAACCCTGCTGTACCTAATAACCTTACTCTTATTCACATTTACTCTTAACTTTCTTCTTTCACACACTTTACCAAACTCAGTCACCAGCTTCTGCAGTTTCTTACATGAATCAGCCACCAGCGCTGTATCATCAGCGAACAACAACTGACTCACTTCTCAAGCTCTCTCATCCACAACAGACTGCATACTTGCCCCTCTTTCCAAAACTCTTGAATTCACCTCCCTAACAACCCCATCCATAAACAAATTAAATAACCATGGAGACATCACACACCCCTGCCGCAAACCTACATTCACTGAGAACCAATCACTTTCCTCTCTTCCTACACGTACACATGCCTTACATCCTCGATAAAAACTTTTCACTGCTTCTAACAACTTGCCTCCCACACCATATATTCTTAATACCTTCCGCAGAGCATCTCTATCAACTCTATCATATGCCTTCTCCAGATCCATAAATGCTACATACAAATCCATTTGTTTTTCTAAGTATTTCTCGTATACATTCTTCAAAGGAAACACCTGATATATATACACACAAGTTTTCTATGCAGAGTGTGTTGCGGAGTTTTGTTGGGAAGTGGGGTGTGCGAAGGGAAGGGTTTAACGCACTTGATTCGAGCTTTGTGTCGGGTATAACGCACTTCACCCAGGGCAAACGACCACTTGTAATAATAGACAAGGTTTACATATTGGTCTCGGCCGAACCTAGATGGCAATCAGATCGAGTGGCCATAAACGGATACACAATACTTAATGAAAATGGTGGCAAGATGGCAATAGGGAGCATTGTACCATACATCAAAAACACGCGTCGACAAATGCTTTTCTTTATATATATATATATATATATATATATATATATATATATATATATATATATATATATATATGTATGTATTGTACGAAGATGAATATCTACGCAAATATATACAATACAAAATTAGAAAGAAAAACGCAGGCAAAAAATACAAAATTAGAAAGAAAAACGCAGGCAAAAAATACAAAATTGGAAAGAAAAACGAAGGCAAAAAATACAAAATTAGAAAGAAAAACGCAGGCAAAAAATACAGAATTAGAAAAAAAACACGCAGGCAAAAAATACAAAATTAGAAAGAAAAACGCAGGCAAAAAATACAAAATTAGAAAAAAAACACGCAGGCAAAAAATACAAACTTAGAAAGAAAAACGCAGGCAAAAATACAAAATTAGAAAGAAAAACGCAGGCAAAAGATACAAAATTAGAAAGAAAAACGCTGGCAAAGCCTAGCTTACAATATGGTAGCTTTCTTGCCAATGTAGGCTCACCCTCCTAACCTAGCCCAGCCGACGTAAGACTCACTCTCCTAACCTAACCTAACCTAACCTAGTCTAGCCAACGTAAACTCACTCTCCTGACCTAGCCTAGCCAACGAAGTATCACTCCTGACCTAGCCTAGCCAACGCAGTATCACTCCTAACCTAGCCTAGCCAACAAAGACTCACTCTCCTAACCTAGCCTAGCCGACGTAAGCATCACTTTCCTAACCTAGCCTAGCCAACGTAAGGATCACTCTCCTAACCTAGCCTAGCCAACGAAGGATCACTCTCCTAACCTAGCCTAGTCGTAGCCATTAACAAAGCCAGTAAAGTATGGTCTTTCTTACATATAGAAAAGTCCTGAATGTCATAATACAGAGACTTGCTTATATAAATCATTACCAAAATGCGCGTATTTATGACGTATACTGGAAACCCTAATCAAACCAATTATCTTTTGAAACTTTCATTGCAATCAAATCTGTGTTTCCGTTTAAGCAAACACATCGAGCTGTGTTGTTTGATCTGTTAACCTGTACTGTAAAAGCTGATCTGCATTATACAAACATGATTTTTTTCTCCCTCTTTAAGATATTTATGTGGGCACCCAAGACAAAGAGAATTGTAACGGACTGAAAGGTAATAGCGATGAATACATCTGCAAGACACTAAGCAATTATGAAATAGGATATGTTCGAAATAGGCCGGACAACACGTCTAGCTAGATACAATCACCAATAAACCCTCTTGATTTGCCGCTTTCTCTTGGACATCTCCCAATCACACGCACTCCTTCCCTGCTGGCAACACTCATACCTCTCTCCTTCACAAGCTTAGAGTCGTTGCTAAATGAGTCTTTGGGTCTAGTAGATCGACTGATTGTCATCTCGGGCGTGCGAGGGAACCTGCAGTAGTGGCGTGAGGATAACGACACCTCGTTGCCTCGAACCAACTAGGCGATGGAACTCGTGGAATGTTGACAGCAACACAAGGGATGACGAGTCGTGTACAGGGTAGCAACGGTGATGTAAACAGGACGTCTGATGCCGTCGCACGGGGTTGTCGGCAGATGGTAACTTGTGACGTCGGTGGAATACCGTCGGTGAGCTAAGCAGAGCTGGGAGGCGTTGAGAACAGCGTCAGTGAGCTGGAAAGCGTTGAGAACAGCGTCAGTGAGCTGGACAGAGCTGGGAGGCGTTGAGAACAGCGTCAGTGAGCTGGACAGAGCTGGGAGGTGTTGAGAGCAGCGTCAGTGAGCTGGAGAGCTGGAAGGCGTTGAGAACAGCGTCAGTGAGCTGGAGAGAGCTGGGAGGCGTTGAGAGCAGCGTCAGTGAGCTGGAGAGAGCTGAGAGGCGTTGAGAACAGCGTCAATGAGCTGGACATAGCTAGGAGGTGTTGAGAGCAGCGTCAGTGAGCTGGAGAGAGCTGGGAGGCGTTGAGAGCAGCGTCAGTGAGCTGGAGAGAGCTGAGAGGCGTTGAGAACAGCGTCAATGAGCTGGACATAGCTAGGAGGCGTTGAGAGCAGCGTCAGTGAGCTGGAGAGAGCTGGGAGGCGTTGAGAGCAGCGTCAGTGAGCTGGAGAGAGCTTGGAGGTGTTGAGAGCAGCGTCAGTGAGCTGGAGAGAGCTGAGAGGCGTTGAGAACAGCGTAAGTGAGCTGGACAGAGCTGGGAGTAGTTGAGAACAGCGTCAGTGAGTTGGAGAGAGCTGGGAGGCGTTGAGAACAGCGTCAGTGAGCTGGAGAGAGCTGGGAAGCGTAGAGAACAGCATCAGTGAGCTGGACAGAGCTAGGAGGCGTTGAGAGCAGCGTCAGTGAGCTGGACAGAGCTGGGAGGCATTGAGAACAGCGTCAGGGAGCTGAACAGAGCTGGGAGGTGTTGAGAGCAGCGTCAGTGAGCTGGACAGAGGTGGGAGGTGTTGAGACCAGCGTCAGTGAGCTGGAGAGAGCTGGGAGGCGTTGAGAGTAGCGTCAGTGAGCTGGACAGAGCTAGGAGGCGTTGAGAGCAGCGTCAGTGAGCTGGACAGAGCTGGGAGGCGTTGAGAGCAGCGTCAGTGAGCTGAATAGAGCTGGGAGGCGTTGAGAGCAGCGTCAGTGAGCTGGATAGAGCTGGAAGGCGTTGAGAACAGCGTCAGTGAGCTGGAGAGAGCTGGGAGGCGTTGAGAACAGCGTCAGTGAGCTGGAGAGAGCTGGGAGGCGTTGAGAACAGCGTCAGTGAGCTGAACAGAGCTGGGAGGTGTTGTAAGGAGCGTCAGTGAGCTGTAGAGAGCTGGGAGGCGTTGAGAGCAGCGTCAGTGAGCTGGAGAGAGCTGGGAGGCGTTGAGAACAGCGTCAGTGAGCTGAACAGAGCTGGGAGGCTTTGAGAGGAGCGTCAGTGAGCTGGATAGAGCTGGGAGGCGTTGAGAGCAGCGTCAGTGAGCTGGGCAGAGCTGGGAGGTGTTGAGAGCGGCGTAAGTGAGCTGGACAGAGCTGGGAGGCGTTTAGAACAGCGTCAGCGAGCTGGAGAGCTGGAAGGCGTTGAGAGCAGCGTCAGTGAGCTGGAGAGAGCTGGGAGGCGCTGAGAGCAGCGTCAGTGAGCTGGGAAGCGTCATGTAGAGTGAGCATCTGCTGTGTGAGGGGGCGCGCGCCCGGGATGTTACCTTATCTCCATACTGGACTCCCGACACTTCCCCAGGGGCTGCGTTGGTCCTTATCAACCATACGCGCTTACGCCGACATCCTCTAACGCCGTCTTTCACGTAGACTCGTTAGATGTTGACCTTTCTCTCTATTTTTTGTTGTGAGTGTTGTGTTTCTGTAGACGTAGTTTGGCCCGTCTGTCATAGCTGCACTACTTTCGTCGTCACAGACGAGAAAGCTCTTCAGCTGTGGTTCCCAGGTGGAGGGAGGATATGCGTACCACTGGGTGTAGACGAGAGCCTAGTGGTACACTAGTGGTACGCATTGTAGCGGTGCTTGGAGTGCCACTCAAATGCAAAAAAAGGGTAATACATTTTCACGTTCATAAACCTTAGATATATTCAAGTCCAGAGTGTGATCATAAGTGTACAGCCAGACTGCGAACCACTGTTGTGTAGGGTCCAATTTGGCTATGGACAACCATTACATGTACACTCATAGACCCAGTCTACTGTACAACCCTGATGCTCTTCAGTCTACCCGAAAACTTCTTGCTACTTCCACCTCACGGAATGGACAGAGCCCAGCAGTAGAGAAGTAAGTGATCATTGAAGCATCGTGAGTAGGTATGTATAGATGATGATACAGTCGCTACAACCATTACATGTACACTCATAGACCCAGTCTACTGTACAACCCTGATGCTCTTCAGTCTACCCGAAAAATTCTTGCTACTTCCACCTCACGGAATGGACAGAACCCAGCAGTAAAGAGGTAAGTGATCACTGGAGCATCGTGAGGAGGTATGTAAAGATAATACAGTCGCTACAACCATTACATGTACACTCATAGACCCAGTCTTCTGTACAACCCTGATGCTCTTCAGTCTACCCGAAAAATTCTTGCTACTTCCACCTCACGGAATGGACAGAGCCCAACAGTAGAGAGGTAAGTGATCATTGGAGCATCGTGAGGAGGTATGTAAAGATGATAATACAGTCGCTACAGTCTGGATAATACAGTCTGGGAGATACAGGAAGTTCTATGTCCATTTCAGATCGAGTTAGCCACACTCCCGCCCGACTGGGAGGCGTCCGCTGACCTACTCTGGCGTCTCCATACCCGCAGGCAACACGTCCAGGAGGTAAACCAAAAGCCTGCATAAAGTAAACTAGTTCTGTCATAAGGTAAACCCATCAGTTAAACGAACGATAAAGTAAAAAGGGAAACTAACACCCACATTAGGTACAAAAACATGTTACATATGGTAAACTAATGTTTACTCCGAGTAAACTAAAACTCGAACAAATGACACCGAACACAAAGTAAACTAGTATGTTCATGGCATTCTGCGTAGAGTAAACTATTGATCACACCTGGTAAACAAAAAGCTATGCGAGGTAAACTAACATCAAGTTGAGCTAACTTCACAAAAAGTGAACTGACAGACACCATAGGTAAACTATAATCTTAGGAAGTAAACCAAGTAGTTACAAGAGTTAAGCTATCATCTCAAGGTCAGTAAACTGTGTAAGGTAAATGAACATCCTTGTACAACAGTGTACGGCAATATCTTCACAAGGTAAACTAACATCGCAAGTGTAAACTTATATCTTGACTAGGAAAACATCTATTCAATAGGTAAATGCGTATATCTCTAAGATAGTTTACCTTAGGTAAACTAATATCCCCTAAGGTAAACTAACATCGAAAAGTTAACGAAATACATTTATAAGGTAAACTCATATTTCCATGAAGTCACCCAACACCTTTCTAAGGAAGAGTAACATCGTCACACTTCCACAAGATGTACTGTCTCCATAAGGTAAACTAACACCTTCACAAGGTAGGCTAACATCTCCATGACGTAAACCAACATTTCTATAAGTTAACTCACATCTCTATAAGGTAGACTAATATCTCCATATGGTAAACGGGTATCACAAGATAAACTATCTCCACAAAAGTAAACTGACGTCTCCACAAGGTAAACTAACATCTCCAGAAGGCAAACTATCGTATCCACAGGGTAAACTAACATCACAAGTTAAGCCTACCCTCCACAAGGTAAGTCAACATCCCCATACGGCAGACTAACACCTCCATTAGGTAAACTAACGCTTCCAGGAGGTAAACTAGCTCCCCATAAGGTAAACTAACACCTCCATGAGTTAAACTAACTCCATGAGGTGAACTAACATCTCCATGAGGTAAAGAAAACCTCCGTGAGGTAAACTAACACCTCCATAACGTAAACTTAACACCCTAACACCTTCAAAAGGTAGACTAACGCATCCATAAAGGTAAACCTAACACTTCCCTAAGGTAAACTAACACCTCCATGATGTAAACTAATACCTCCATGAAGTAAACTAACTTATAGACCAGCTGGGGAAAGTTCGTGGTAGGAGGGAGGGACTTTTCCCTTAATAGATGATATAAAAGATGGTTCAGGTATGATGGAGACGACCCTTATGGGGGTAAAAATGGGGGATTGGCAGGTCATGGTAACTGGTTCTTCCCCTCCTTCCCCAGGTGTGCCGGAGGGAAGGGCTGGATGTCCCCAAGGGTGACTACCAGGCCAACGCGTGGGAGTTCCTCATCAACAAGGAGCACCATCTGGTCTGGTGCAACGTCTTCAAGGCCGCCTCCTCCAGCTGGTTCTGGAACTTCAACCTTCTGGCGGGCTACAGCGAGGGGCACCTTCTGTCGTCGGCCATCGCCCCCGTGGAGCTGGCACGCAAGAAGTACCCCAGGTGAGGACGCTCTGGCCTCTCTCAAAGACCATGACAAGGATCAAAGAAAAAGGGAAATCAAAGAAAACGTATAAAGAAGAGGTTTTTAGAGGGACACTGAGAGTCCTAGTTTCGAAAGTGAGGTATTTGGCTTTTTCTTCACTTATCGTTGAGTCTCTGGTGTAGGGAAGATATAGCGTCACCAGTTTAAAGTTTCAGCAGCGTTTGGTGTCAACAAATTTATACAGTGTCAGCGTTTTATGGCGCTAGATTCTTGATGCTCCCTTCCGCTATAATTTTCTATGCTTTTGTTCTTAGGTCTCTAGCGCATTATATCTTTCTCTCTCACTGTCCCTCTTTTTATCTATCTTTCCTTCTCTATTTACATTTCTCTTTCAAAGCCTAATCGACCGCGACAATGCCAAGCTAAGTTTGTAAACATGCACTCATAACCAACCCAGCCACCAGACTTGGACGTTGTACTATCCCGCCTGATGGGCTAATTATGAGAGCCGACATAACCCATTACACACTGAGCACTAACCATGTGTCCATCTCTCTCATGCCAGACCCACGAAGGAGGAGTTACAAGCCGTCCTACAGGAGTCGCCAGCACCTCTGTCCTTCATGATCACCAGACATCCGCTGGTGCGTCTTGTCTCTGGCTACAGGTGAGTCTCCTTCCTTCTCCTACCCTCACACCACTCCTCTTATGTTTATGTTGTTTCTAGCTGTAGTTGCCCTATCCTTCCCTGCTTCACTCTCTGTGTCTCCTTCCATCCTTCGCTCAAGATGGTGTCCCATGCAGAAGCTAAGGTTCGAGTCTCTTCTTTTCTGTTATCAATATTTCCTTTTTTCTATCCCCTCACATCTGCCTCAGTTTCCTGTCACCTTCCACTTCGTGATTTGTTTCTCTTCTCTTTATTCTGCCTCGAAAGTGTCACACATCTCACTTGGTTCCTTCAAATACTGATAATGGGCTATCAAGCTGGGCATCCACACTCGCGCAATGCTTCTATTTAGGTTGGCTATCTCTCACTACAGTAGGCTAAGGACGTGGGGTCCCGTAGACCAGTTGTCCAGACCTCACCTTTCAGTCTGATGATTAATCATATTACCCCACGACCATTTTTACGGGGGGGCTCCTGCAGCTTCAAGGCTGCTGCACTACGATCAGTAGTGGGATATGGTGGACACATTTTGGAATGAGAAATGCCTCAAAGAGAACTCACTTCCTTTCCTCCACTAATGAGTCGACGCCATGACTTTCCTGTAACGCAACAATTATCATGTCGGGTGTCTGTAGCCTCCTCAATCTCCTCTCTCTCTCTTTCTTTTTCGTTTTCATCACAGGAACAAGATCCTGCCAGGCAACAGCCTGTACGCCCCCTTCTTCAAGAAGATCTACCGTCGCTACAAGGCCCTGGGTCCACCTGTGGCTCGAACTGCGAAGAATGGCAAGAACCCACCCAAAGGATCGACGTCGCCCTCCTTCAGGCAGTTCGTGCAGTATATCCTGGACGAGGAGGAGACAGGCCAGGCCCTCGACATGCACTGGATCCCACAGTCCAGGTTTTGCACGCCTTGCCTCGTCAACTTCACCGTCTTTGCTAAGGTCATTGGACTGTGTTGGTGTGGACGGTGGATCATGCAATCACATATACATGTTGTCTTGTAAAGGGGGTTGTGGTAGCGAGTGGGTGAGGTTCAGGGTGGGTTGAGGGGGTTGCAACACCATCTGGACTTGATGTCCGAGTGATTATGATACGATTAAGAAGGGGGATTAACGCCTCGACTTGAGGAATTATGATAGGATTAAGAAGAGGGATTAACGCCTCGACTTGAGGAATTATGATAGGATTAAGAAGAGGGATTAACGCCTCGACTTGAGGAATTATGATAGGATTAAGAAGAGGGATTAACGCCCCGACTAGAAGAGAGGGAATCGTCATACTTGAAAGAAGGTGAACGAGATCTCAAATGAACACGATGTGGTTGAGGCAGAGAACACGGTATGTTGATCAAACAGAGACGAAAATGCAGGGAGGACATGTCAATGCAGAGAGGAAGGGAAACTTATATTTCTTAGAACTAACATAAAGATATTAAGACAACATCATGGGATATTAGACATCATGGGATATCAAGACAACACCATGGGATATTAAGACAACATGGGATATCAAGACATCATGGGATATTAAGACAACATCATGGGATATTAAGACAACACGACGGGATATTAAGACAACATCATGGGATATCAAGACAACACGACGGGATATTAAGACAACATCATGGGATATTAAGACATCATGGGATATCAAGACAACACGACGGGATATTAAGACAACATCATGGGATATTAAGACATCATGGGATATTAAGACAACACGACGGGATATTAAGACAACATCATGGGATATTAAGACATCATGGGATATTAAGACAACACGACGGGATATTAAGACAACATCATGGGATATTAAGACATCATGGGATATTAAGACAACACGACGGGATATTAAGACAACATCATGGGATATTGTAACTCGCTTTGGTGTACGTGGCACATGTGAACGTCATGATGGGTGTGTGTACTTGAGAGTGTGAGGGGCAGACACCATGATAACACTGATGGGTGGTGATGGGTGGTGATGGGTGGTGATGGGAGGAGCAGACACCATGATAACACTGATGGGTGGTGATGGGTGGTGATGGGAGGTGATGGGTGGTGATGTGAGGGGCAGACACCATGATAACACTGATGGGTGGTGATGGGTGGTGATGGGTGGTGATGGGTGGTGATGGGAGGTGATGGGTGGTGATGGGAGGTGATGGGTGGTGATGGGAGGTGATGGGTGGTGATGTGAGGGGCAGACACCATGATAACACTGATGGGTGGTGATGGGAGGTGATGGGTGGTGATGTGAGGGGCAGACACCATGATAACACTGATGGGTGGTGATGGGTGGTGATGGGTGGTGATGGGCGGTGATGGGAGGAGCAGACACCATGATAACACTGATGGGTGGTGATGGGTGGTGATGGGAGGTGATGGGAGGTGATGTGAGGGGCAGACACCATGATAACACTGATGGGTGGTGATGGGTGGTGATGGGAGGTGATGGGTGGTGATGTGAGGGGCAGACACCATGATAACACTGATGGGTGGTGATGGGTGGTGATGGGAGGTGATGGGTGGTGATGGGTGGTGATGGGAGGTGATGGGTGGTGATGGGAGGTGATGGGTGGTGATGGGAGGTGATGGGCGGTGATGGGAGGGGCAAACACCATGATAACACTGATGGGAGGTGATGGGTGGTGATGGGAGGTGATGGGCGGTGATGGGAGGGGCAAACACCATGATAACACTGATGAGGGGTGATGGGTGGTGATGGGAGGTGATGGGTGGTGATGGGAGGGGCAAACACCATGATAACACTGATGAGGGGTGATGGGTGGTGATGGGAGGTGATGGGTGGTGAAGGGTGGTGATGGGTGGTGATGGGAGGGGCAAACACCATGATAACACTGATGGGTGGTGATGGGTGGTGATGGGAGGTGATGGGTGGTGAAGGGTGGTGATGGGCGGTGATGGGAGGGGCAGACACCATGATAACACTGATGGGAGGTGATGGGTGGTGATGGGAGGTGATGGGTGGTGATGGGAGGTGATGGGTGGTGATGGGAGGTGATGGGTGGTGAAGGGTGGTGATGGGAGGGGCAAACACCATGATAACACTGATGGGGGGTGATGGGTTGTGATGGGAGGTGATGGGTGGTGAAGGGTGGTGATGGGCGGTGATGGGAGGGGCAGACACCATGATAACACTGATGGGAGGTGATGGGTGGTGATGGGCGGGGCAAACACCATGATAACACTGACACCCTGATATCCTTGCAGGTGGAGACACTACAGGAGGACGCCAACTACGTTATCTTCACCTCAGGTAAGCGGCCCGCCGCTCCGCGCGCCTCCCCTGGGCCAGTGTGTCTCATGCCACCAGCAGGGTACACTGGCCCGAGTGACAGGTTATCCATGTGGTCCACATCGGTGTTGATGTGAGCAGGATCACTTTAACGTTGTGAGTTGTTGGAGCAAGAGTGTCAGACGACCGTGAGTGTGTCCTTCATCCTTCCTTGAACCCCTGACTGCGTCCTTGTGTCCTTAACGTACCCCTGATTCCAAACGCCAATGCTAAACCCCTTTTTTTTTCCCCTAACTATCAGGGTGTCCCTGATCTTCACAGCGGGTCGAACACCATCATCTTCTCGTCCTCTTCTACCTTAATGCCTCCCTCAGTGTCCCTAAGACGCCCCCTGAACTTCTTTAAAATCCCTCCCCGCCTCTCCCTCCCCACCCCACGACATCGCACTATTGTTTCCCCAGCGCACAGAAGTCCCAGCGACTCCCACAGCACTACTCTAGTCCCTTAGACATTCCCAGAAGTCCCAGGGACTCCCACAGCATTTCTTTAGTCCCGCAGACATTCCCAGAGGTCCCAGGGACTCCCACAGCATTTCTCTAATCCCTCAGACATTCCCAGAAGTCCCAGGGATTCCCATAACATTACTCTAGTCCCTCAGACATTCCCAGAAGTCCTAGAGACTCCCACAACATTTCTCTAGTCCCTCAGACATTCCCAGAAGTCCCAGGACTCCACAGCATTACTCCAGTCACTCAGACGTTCCTAGAAGTCCCAGGGACTAGGGACTCCCACAGCATTACTCTACTCCCTCAGACATTCCCAGAAGTCCCAGGGACTCCCACAGCACTACTCTAGTCCCTCAGACATTCCTAGAAGTCCCAGGGACTCCCACAGCATTACTCCAGTCCCTAAGACGTTCCTAGAAGTCCCAGGGACTTCCACAGCATTGCTCTAGTCCCTCAGACATTCCCAGAAGTCCCAGGGACTTCCACAGCATTACTCCAGTCCCTCAGACATTCCCAGAAGTCCCAGGGACTCCCACATTATTGCTCTAGTCCCTCAGACCTTCCCAGAAGTCCCAGGGACTCCCACAGCATTACTCTAATCCCTCAGACATTCCCAAAAAGTAACAGGAACTCCCACAGCATTTCTCTAATCCCTCAGACATTCCCAGAGGTCCCAGGGACTCCCATAGCATTACTCCAGTCCCTCAGACATTCCCAGAAGTCCCAGGGACTCCCACAGCATTACTCTAGTCCCTCAGACATTCCCAGAAGTCCCAGGGACTTCCACAGCATTACTCTAATCCCTCAGACATTTCCAGAGGTCCCAGGGAGTCCTATAGCATTACTCCAGTCCCTCAGACATTCCCAGAAGTCCCAGGGACTCCCACAGCATTACTCTAATCCCTCAGACATTTCCAGAAGACCCAGGGACTCCCACAGCATTACTCCAGTCCCTCAGACATTCCCAGAAGTCCCAGGGACTCCCACAGCATTACTCCAGTCCCTCAGACATTCCCAGAAGTCCCAGGGACTCCCACAGCATTACTCTAGTCCCTCAGACATTCCCAGAAGTCCCAGGGACTTCCACAGCATTACTCTAATCCCTCAGACATTTCCAGAGGTCCCAGGGAGTCCTATAGCATTACTCCAGTCCCTCAGACATTCCCAGAAGTCCCAGGGACTCCCACAGCATTACTCTAATCCCTCAGACATTTCCAGAAGACCCAGGGACTCCCACAGCATTACTCCAGTCCCTCAGACATTCCCAGAAGTCCCAGGGACTCCCACAGCATTACTCCAGTCCCTCAGACATTCCTAGAAGTTCCAGGGACTTCCACAGCATTTCTCTAGTCCCTCAGACATTCCCAGAAGTCCCAGAGATACGCTGGAGGTGTCCTCACAGAGAGCGCGCGCCCCCCGGAGCAACAGAAGGCCTGACCGCATGTCCTCTTCCCCCACAGGAATCGACAAGGTGATAAGTCCCAAGATTATCAACCGCTCTCTGGGTGTGTCCACAGACACCTTGACACGCCAGCTGCTCTGCCAGCTCTTACCCTCGCAGATGGAGGCGCTCCTCCAGCTGTACAGACTGGACCTCCAGCTGTTTGACTACGAGGCCGCCAGCTTCCGGAACTGCACCAGCCCCTGACAGCAGCTGGTGGTGGTGGTGGCGCCTTGTGGAATCATCTCGTACCTACGCCAACGAGGGCGTCTGGTGCCAAGGTTTTCTGTGCAATCCTGACGGTGGCCTAATTCCTCCTGACGGTGGCCCACTTCCTCCTGACGGTGGCCTACTTCCTCCTGACGGTGGCCCACTTCCTCCTGACGGTGGCCTACTTTCCTCCTGACGGTGGCCCACTTCCTCCTGACGGTGGTCTACTTCCTCCTGACGGTGGTCTACTTCCTCCTGACGGTGGTCTACTTCCTCCTGACGGTGGTCCACTTCCTCCTGACGGGTGGCCCACTTCCTCCTGACGGTGGCCCACTTCCTCCTGACGGTGGCCCACTTCCTCCTGACGGTGGCCCACTTCCTCCTGACGGTGGCCCACTTCCTCCCGACGGTGGCCCACTTCCTCCTGCACCGTACCACCCTCACCACGTTCATGTTGCGTGGCCCAACTCCTGGCCATTGGGGCCACTAAAGGGCCACTATCATGGAGAGGGACACATCCCTCGAAGACTGATGTCACGCAAGACGTAGTTTCCACTAAGTCTACCTTGTATTTCGTCTAATTCTAAATCTAATTTGCGGTAAGGCGACGCTTGTGGTTATGATAAAAGGTCGTGCGATGGGGTAAACATTCGCCATTATTGGCACAGGTCGGGTGTGTGTGTGCTCAGAGTGCCATTATCGGCACGGGTCGGGTGGGTGTGTGCTCAAAGTGCCATTATCGGCACGGGTCGGGTAGGTGTGTGTGCTCAAAGTGCCATTATCGGCACGGGTCGGGTGGGTGTGTGCTCAAAGTGCCATTATCGGCACGGGTCGGGTGGGTGTGTGCTCAAAGTGCCATTATCGGCACGGGTCGGGTGGGTGTGTGCTCAAAGTACCATTATCGGCACAGGTCGGGTGGGTGTGTGCTCAAAGTACCATTATCGGCACAGGTCGGGTGGGTGTGTGTGCTCAAAGTGCCATTATCGGCACGGGTCGGGTGGGTGTGTGCTCAAAGTGCCAGTATCGGCACAGGACGCCCTGAGTATCTATAGTGTAGTGAGTTCTTGGGTTGGTATGTGTGTTGTGTACCATGTCATGAAATACATCTCAAAGCAAAATACAATTCATGCACTAATCAGACATTCATAAACTAGAATGTTATATATATATATGTAATTGCTTAGTTTCTGACTATTTTTGTATGTCCTTTTTATAGTTTACTCATCTTGGACTAAATATTTCCCAGAAAGCAAGCAATAATCGACTCCTTCATAGATGTTGAAATGAATACCGACTGTGTTGGTGGCTCTGTGATAACCCTCATATAGAATACTGAAATAAAATTATATTAGTTACCTCTCGTTTAGATATTTACCATTTTCTTCTTTGGCATCAAAGAAAATGTCTATATTTAAGGGAGACTCAGTCGATTTTAGTCGACTCACTCGAGAGAGAAGTGTCGAAGGTAATTCACCTATTTGTACAGTATGAGGCAGAAATTAGGACGAGGAGTGGAAGGATTTGAGGGGAATAATGCTTTGAATGTGCAGGCAGAACGTGTGGAATAGGAGAGGTGGTAAATCATGGAATGAGAAAGAAATCGCTAATGAGAGAGAAAAGGGAGGAGTATCGACGCTAGCTGTGGGTATGGTAAACAAGTGAGTGGGAGGAATAATAAAGAAAGCTTCAGGAATTCAAGGGAAAAGTATGGGAACTGGAAATTGGGAGGGGAAACGAGAGATGGGGTGAGAACATATCAATGAACTTCACGGGAGGACAAATTAAATTGCTTAGTATTAGCAATTAAGATAGATTCCATGACGTTATGTGTGGTATAATCAACAGAGGGGTATAAGATAACAGGATTTTCAAGATCTATGGAGTGATCATTTTCATAACAATGTTTACTAACATCGTCATGCAGTATGTAGGGAAGACCATAATAAACAAGCGATCGCTAAACATTGCTATGAAAATGATGACCCTGGCCATAGATTTAGGAAATCCCGTTATTCTATACCTCCTCTTCTAATTATGTCTTGATTGCTGATACTAAGAACTTTAATGTGTCCTTAAGTAATTTTGAAGCCCATCCTAGCATTAACCAAATCATTATGAGAGACCTGATAAAACACGAAAACATAAAAATCATTACGAGAGACCTGATAAAACACGAAAACATAAAAAAAAAAAGTTGTTCAAGACACACCCAGCTACCCAGGTCAGCCCCCGCCACATTACAACCCCCACCCCAACTTAATCACTCTCCCTTACAATGGTTACGGCCACACAAAGCGGGCAGTGGACTTTGGCACCCCCAAAGGGTCTTTTAAGTAAACTTTCAATTGGTCTGTTTCACTTAAAAGACCCTTTGGGGGTGCCAAAGTCCGATAGAGTTGCATGGCGGCATCCAAAGATAAAAAGAGAAATTGAAGGTTTAATTTAGATCCCCTCTGGCGGGGCAAAAGGCAATTACAGGGTCATAGCGGCATCCAAAGGGAAAGAGACAATTTGAAAGTTTACTTAAAAGACCCTTTGGGTGTGCCAAAGTCCTGTAGAGTGGCATAGCGGAATCTAGAAATAAAAAGAGAAATCAAAGGTTTAATTTAAATCACCTTTGGTGGCGCCAAAGGCAATTACAGGGACATTGCGACATCCAAAGGCAAATAGACAAATGGAAGGTTTATTTGATGCTCCTTTCGGGGTGCCAAAGGCCAATAGAGTGGCGTGGAGGCAACCAAAAATATAGAAGGAAATTAGTTTTATTCAAATCCCCTTTGGCAGCACAAAACACCATTACAGGGGAATAGTGGCATCTAAAGAGAAAGAGACAATTTGAAAGTTTGCTTAAAAGGCCCTTTGGGGGTGCCAAAGTCCAATAGAGTGGCATGGTGGCACCCAAAAATAATAAGAGAAATTGAAGGTTTAGTTCACATCCCCATTGGCGGCGCCAAAGGTCATTGCAGGGGCATAGCGGAAGCCAAAGGCAGAGACAGAAGGAAGGTTTACTTTAATGCCCCTTTGGGGATGCCAAAGGCCAATACAATGGCTTGAAGGCATCCAAAAATATAGAGGGAAATTGAAGGTTTAATTCAAATCCCCTTTGGCGTCGGGAAAGGCCATTACAGAGGAATAGCAGCACGCAAAGGGAAAGGGACAATTTCAAGGATTACTTAAAAGACCCTTTGGGGGTGCCAAGGTCCAATAGAGTGGTATGGCGGAATCCAAAAATAAAAAGAGAAATTAAAAGTTTCATTTAAATCCCCTTTGGCGGCGCCTAACGCCATTACAGGGGAATAGCGGCATCTAAAGGGAAAGAGACAAATTGAATGTTTACTTAAAAGACTCTTTGGGGGTGCCAAAGTCCAATATATTAGCATATGGACATCCAAAAATAAAAAGAGAAATTAAAGGTTTGATTTAAATCCCGTTTGGCGGAACCAAAGGCAAATACAGGGGCATAGAGGCATCCAAAGGCAGAGAGACAAATGAAAGGTTTACTTTAATGCCCCGTTAGGGGTGCCAAAGGCTAATATAGTGGCTTGAAGGCATCCTAGAAAATAGAGGGAAATTGAAGGTTTCATTTAAATCCCCTTTGGCGGCGCCAAATACCATTACAGGGGAAGAGCGGCATCTAAAGTAAAAGAGACACATCGAAAGTTTACTTAAAAGATCCTCTGAGGGTGCCAAAGTCCAACAGAGTGGCATGGAGGCATCAAAAATTAAAAAGAGAAATTAAAGGTTTAATTCAAATCTCCTTTGGCGGCGCCAAAGGCAATTACAGGAGCATAGCGGAATTCAAAGGCAAAGAGACAGAAAGAAGGTTTGCTTTAATGCCCCTTTAGGGATGCCAAAGGCCAATGCAGTGGCTTGAAGGCATCCAAAAATATAAAGGGAAATTGAAAGTTTAATTCAAATCCCCTTTGGCGTCGCGAAAGGCCATTACAGGGGAATAGCAGCATCTAAAGCGAAAGAGAGAAATTGAAAGTCTACTTAAAGCCCCCTTTGGGAGTGCCAAAGTCCAATAGAATGGCATGGCGGCATCCAAAAGTAAAAAGAGAAATTAAAGGTTTAATTTAAATCGCCCTTGGCGACGCCAAAGGAAATTACATGGGCATAGCGGCATCCAAAGGCAAAGAGATAAATGGAAGGTTTACTTTAATGCCTCTTTGGGGGTGCCAAAAGCCAACAGAGTGGCTTGAAGGAATCCAAAAATATATGCGGATATGAAGGTAAAATTTAAATCCCCTTTGGCGTTGTCAAAGGCCATTACATGGGAATAGCGGCACCCAAAGGGAAAGAGACAAATTGAAAGTTTACTTAAAAGGCCCTTTGGGGTGTGAAAGTCCAACAGAGTGGCATCGCGGCATCTAAAATTAAGAAGAGAAATTGAAGATTTAATTCAAATCCCCTTTGGCGGCGCCAAACGCGATTTCAGGGGCATAGCGGCATCCAAAGGCAAAAAGACAAATGGAAGGTCTACTTTAATGTCCCTTTGGAGGCTTCAAAGGCCAATACAGCGGCACAGCGGCATCCATAGTGAAAGAGACAAAGTGAAACTTTACTTTAAAGCCCCTTTACGGGTGCCAAAGGACAATAGATTGTCGTCGAGGCATTCAAAAATAAAGTGGGAAGTTGAAGGTTAGATTTAAATCCCCTTTGGCAGCGGCAAAGGACATTATGGGAGAATAATGACATTATGGGGGCATAATGACATCTAAAGGGAAAGAGACAAATTGAAGGTTTTCGCTAAAGCCCCTTTAGGAATGCCAAAGGCCAATAGAGTGGCGTGGTGCATCCAAAAATAAAGAAGCAAATTGAAGGTTCAAAAAGAAATGAGAAATGCAGCGGAAGAAAACATGGAGGTGCAACAAACAAACTACTAGTGCGGAAGAAGGCAACCTAAAGGTATAGCAGAAGATAACCTGCAGGAGGAGGAAACAGGTTGGAGGTGCAGCAGAAGACAACCTGGAGGTGCAGCAGAGGACAACCTGGAGGTGCAGCAGAAGACAACCTGGAGGTGCAGCAGAAGACAACCTGGAGGTGCAGCAGAAGACAACCTGGAGGTAAAGCAGAAGACAACCTGGAGGTAAAGCAGAAGACAACCTGGAGGTACAGCAGAAGAAAACCTGGAGGTAAAGCAGAAGACAACCTGGAGGTATAGCAGAAGAAAACCAGGAGGTATAGCAGAAGACAACCTGGAGGTGCAGCACAACCTACATGTGCGGCAGAAGGCAACCTGGAGGTGCAGAAGAAGACAATCTGGAGGTGCAGCAGAAGACAAACTGGAGGTGCAGCAGAAGACAACCTGGAGGTAGAGCAGAAGACAACCTGAAGGTACAGCAGAAGACAACCTGAAGGTACAGCAGAAGACAACCTGAAGGTACAGCAGAAGACAACCTGGATGTACAGCAGAGGACAACCTGGAATTCAGCAGAAGGCAACCTGGAAGTGCAGCAGACAACGTGGAGGTGCAGCAGAAGGCAACTTGAAGGTCCAGAAGACAAACTAAAGTTGTAGCAGAAAAAAACGTGGAGATACAGCAGAAGACAACTTGAAGGTACAGCAGGATACAACCTGAAGATGGAGCAGAAGACAACCTGGATGTACAGCAAAGGACAACCTGAGGTGCAGCAGACAACCTGAAGGTGAAGCAGAAGACAATCTGAAGGTACAGCAGTAGAAAACCTGGAGAAGGAGGAGGAGGAAACAGCTTGGAGGTGCAGTAGAAGACAACCTGGAGGTTCAGCAGAAGACAACTTGAAGATGGAGCAGAAGACAACCTGGAGGTACAGCAGAAGACAACCTGGAGGTACAGCAGAAGACAACCTGGAGGTTCAGCAGAAGACAACCTGGAGGTGCAGCAGAAGACAACTTGAAGATGGAGCAGAAGACAACCTGGAGGTGTAGCCAAAGATAACCTGGAGGTGCAGCAGAAGACAACCTGGAGGTACAGCAGAAGACAACCTGAAGGTGCAGCAGAGAACAACCTGGAGGTGCAGCAGAAGACAACCTGAAGATGGAGCAGAAGACAACCTGGAGGTAAAGCAGAAGACAACCTGAAGATGGAGCAGAAGACAACCTGGAGGTAAAGCAGAAGACAACCTGAAGATGGAGCAGAAGACAACCTGGAGGTAAAGCAGAAGACAACCTGAAGGTGCAGCAGAGAACAACCTGGAGGTGCAGCAGAAGACAACCTGAAGATGCAGCAGAAGACAACCTGGAGGTTAAGCAGAAGACAACCTGAAGGTGCAGCAGAAGACAACCTGGAGGTGCAGCAGAAGACAACCTGGAGGTGGCAGCAGAAGACAACCTGGAGGTACAGCAGAAGACAACCTGGAGGTTGAGCAGAAGACAACCTGGAGGTGCAGCAGAAGACAACCTGTAGGTAGCAGCAGAAGACAACCTGGAGGTACAGCAGAAGACAACCTGGAGGTTGCAGCAGAAGACAACCTGGAGGTACAGCAGAAGACAACCTGGAGGTACAGCAGAAGACAACCTGGAGGTACAGCAGAAGAAAACCTGGAGGTTCAGCAGAAGACAACCTGGAGGTTGCAGCAGAAGACAACCTGGAGGTGCAGCAGAAGACAACCTGGAGGTGCAGCAGAAGACAACCTGGAGGTACAGCAGAAGAAAACCTGGTGGCTCAGCAGAACACAACCTGGAGGTACAGCAGAAAATTTGGAGGTACAGCAGAAGACAACCTGGAGGTTGAGCAGAAGACAACCTGGAGGTTGAGCAGAAGACAACCTGGAGGTTGAGCAGAAGACAACCTGGAGGTACAGCAGTAGACAACCTGTTGGTACAGCAGAAAATTTGGAGGTACAACAGAAGACAGCCTGGTCGTATAGCAGATGAGAACCTGGAGGTATAGCAGAAGACAACTTGGATGCACAGCAGAGGACAACCTGGAAGTGCAGCAGACAACGTGGAAGTGCAGAAGGCAACTTGAAGGTCCAGGAGAAGACAAACTATAGGTGTAACAGAAAACAACGTGGAGATACAGTAGAAGACATTTTGAAGGTGCAGCAGAGGACAACTTGGAGGTACAGCAGAAGACAACCTGGATGTACAGCAAAGGACAATATGAGGTGCAGGAGACAACCTGAAGGTGAAGCAGAAGACAACCTGGAAGTACAGCAGAAGAAAACCTGGAGGAGGAGGAAACAGCTTGGAAGTGCAGCAGAGGACAACCTGGAGGTGCAGCAAACAACCTACAGGTGCGGCAGAAGGAAACCTAAAGGTATAGCAGAAGACAATCTTAAGGTACAGCAGAGGACAACCTGAAGGTACGGCAGCAGAAAACCTGGAGGAGGAGGAGGAAACAGCTTGGAGGTGCAGTGGAAGACAACGTGGTGGTGCAGCAGAAGACAAATTGGAGGTGCAGCAGAGGAAAACTTGAAGGTGCAGCAGAAGACTATCTTGAGGTACAGCAGAAGAGAAGCTGGAGGTTCACCAGAAGACAACCTGGAGGTGCAGCAGAAACCAACCTGGATATACAGCAAAGGACAACCTGAGGTGCAGTAGAAGACAACCTGGAAGTACAACAGAAGAAAACCTAGAGGAGGAGGAAACAACTTGGAGGTGCAGCAGAAGGAAACCTGGAGGTGCAGCAGAGGACAACCTGAAGGTGCAGCAGAAGACAACCTGGAGGTACAGCAGAAGACAATCTGAAGGTACAGCAGCAGAAAACCAGGAGGAGGAGGAGGAAACAGCTTGGAGGTGAAGTAGAAGACAACCTGGAGGTCCAGTTGAAGACAACCTGGAGGTCCAGTTGAAGACAACCTGGAGGTCCAGTTGAAGACAACCTGGAGGTCCAGTTGAAGACAACCTGGAGGTCCAGTTGAAGACAACCTGGTGGTGCAGCAGAAGATAACCTGAAGATGAAACAGAAGAAACCTTGAGGTATAGCAGAAGACAACCTTTAGGTACAACAGAAGACAACCTGGAGGTGCAGCAGAAGAAAACTTGAAGGTGCAGCAAAAGACAACCTTGAGGTGCAGCAGAAGAGAACCTGAGGGTACAGCAGAGGACAACCTGGAGGTACAGCAGAAGACAACCTGGAGGTACAGCAAAGGACAACCTGGAGGTACAGCAGAAGACAACCTGGAGGTACAGCAGAGGACAACCTGGAGGTGCAGCAGAGACAACCTGGAGGTGCGCAGAAGAACAACCTGAGGTAAGCAGAAGACAACTTGAAGGTACAGCAGAGGACAACCTGGAGGTACAGCAGAAGAAAAACCTGGAGGTACAGCAGAGGACAACCTGGAGGTAGCAGAGGAACAACTGGAGTACAGCAGAGGACAACAACTGGAGGTCAGCAGAAGACAACTGGAGGTGCAGCAGAAGACAACCTGGAGGTACAGCAGAAGACAACTGGAGGTCAGCAGAAGACAACCTGGAGGTACAGCAGAGACGACTTGTAGGTACAGTAGAAGACAACCTGAAGGTACAGTAGAAGACATCCTGGAGGTACAGTAGAAGACAACCTGTAGGTACAGTAGAAGACAACCTGTAGGTACAATAGAAGACGACTTGTAGGTACAGTAGAAGACAACCTGAAGGTACAGTAGAAGACGACCTGAAGGTACAGTAGAAGTCAACCTGTAGGTACAGTAGAAGTCAACCTGTAGGTACAGTAGAAGACGACCCGTAGGTTCAGTAGAAGACGACCTGTAGGTACAGTAGACGACCTGTAGGTACAGTTGAAGACAACCTGTAGGTACAGTAGAAGACGACCTGTAGGTACAGTAGAAGACAACCTGTAGGTACAGTAGATGATGACTTGTAAGTACAGCAGAAGACATCCTGGAGGTACAGTAGAAGACAACCTGTAGGTACAGTAGAAGAAGACCTGTAGGTACAGTTGAAGACAACCTGTAGGTACAGTAGAAGACAACCTGTAGGTACAGTAGAACGCGACTTGTAGGTACAGTGGAAGACAACCTGTAGGTACAGTAGAAGACGACCTGTAGGTACAGTTGAAGACAACCTGAAGGTACAGTAGAAGACAACCTGTAGGTACAGTAGAAGACGACTTGTAGGTACAGTAGAAGACGACTTGTAGGTACAGTAGAAGACAACCTGGAGGTACAGTAGAAGATAACCTGTAGGTACAGTAAAAGACGACTTGTAGGTACAGCAGAAGACGAAGATTAGGTACAGCAGATGACCAGTAGGTACAGCGAAGCACAACCTACAGGTACAGTTGAAGACATACTGTAGGTTTCAATAAGAGACAACAGGTTACTATATAGTAAGGCATATCAAGGGGTCATAAATAATGGCAGTATTGTTAAAAAAGAAGAATTATCATTATATAAGATCCCATCTTATAGGATACTATAGACTTAATATAAACCTTATACCACGAAACAAAGAGTGAACTGTAAGAAATATATAATCAAATCTTCCTCACATTTCTGTGCTGACGTCAAAACCATTTTGAAGTCGACGTCATCAGGCCGACCTAATCATGGAACAGTGAGGTCAGAACATCAGGTGACGTCAACAACATATATAAATACAACGTGTAAAAAAGTTGAGATGAAAACTTGGGCTGGAGTCCAGAGGCGTGTTAACAGGTCTGAGGCCGGCGGCTCCCACCCTCCCACGGTCTCGGTGTCTCCATGTACTTCACCCTACCAACCAAACATGTTGACGTCTTTTCTGATAATATACGATCTACCTCAGATAGATTTATCTATTTCTTCATCAAAATGATCATACAAAGCTCACTTAGAGTTTCTTTTAAATAGAAGTATATGAAAAAGTAAATATCTCGATACGTAGTCACGTAATCAAAGTATATTCATGCTCATATGTAAAAATGTACAGCTTCTACGTAATGTATAGATAACATAACTATTCACTCATATCGTCTATAAATTTCACGAGAAGTAAAGCATAATAAAGGATTTGACGATGAATCATACGGCAACAGCTCCACCCACTTGCGTCCTGGGTTTCGTTCACTGATTCACCGCTGGCGTCAAACATGACTTATGATTTCAACGAAAACTTACTTACCTCGTCCAGGTCATGCAGCGTCCTCAGCATGACTTCTTTATCCAAATGTATAGCAGTATAATACTTTGACCTCCATTTGGCTGCCTCTTGTGACGAACGCTTGTGTGCGCAACGCGATCCAGTAGACGAGCTGCCACTCCTTGGCCAGCCGACCATAGCCTACTTCACCGCGATCCAGTAGACGAGCTGCCCCTCCCTGGCCAGCCGACCATAGCCTACTTCACCGCGATCCAGTAGACGAGCTGCAACCTCCTGGCCAGCCGACCCTAGCCTACGTCAACGCGATCCAGTAGACGAGCTGCCACTCCCTGTCTAGCCGACACTTGCCTACCTCAACGCGATCCATTAGAAAAGCTACCGCTCGTTGGCCAGCCTATCCTTGCCAACCTCAACGCGATCCAGTACACAAGCTACCGCTCCCTGGCCAGCTGACCCTAGCCTACCTCAACGCGATACAGTAGACGAGCTGCCACTCCCTGGCCAGCCGACCCTAGCCTACCTCAATGCAATCCAGTAGACAAGCTGCCGCTCCCTGGCCAGCAGACCTTTGCCTATCTCAACTCGATCCAGTAGACGAGCTGCCACTCCCTGGCAAGCCGACCATAGCCTACTTCACCGCAATCCAGTTGACAAGTTGCCGCTCCCCGGCCAACCGACCCATTCCTACCTCAACGCGATCCAGTAGACAAGCTGGCGCTCCCTGGCCAGCTGACCCTAGCCTAACTCAACGCGATCAAGTAGACGAGCTGCCACCCCTGGCTAGCCGACCCTTTCCTACCTCAACGCGATCCAGTAGAAGAGCTACCACTCCCTGGCCAACCGAACCTAGCCTACTTCAACGCAATCCAGTAGACAAGCTGCCACCCCTGGCTAGCCGACCCTTTCCTACCTCAACGCGATCCAGTAGACGAGCTGCCACTGCCTGGTTAACCGACCCTAGCCTACCTCACCGCGACCCAGTAGACAAGCTGCCGCTCCCTGGCCAGGCGACCCTAGCCTACCTCTCCGCGAACCAGTAGAGAAGCTGCCACTCCCTTGCCAGCCGACCCTAGCCTACTTCACCGCGATCCAGTAGACGAGCTGCCACTCCCTGGCCAGCCGACCCGAGCCTACGTCAACGCGATCCAGTAGACGAGCTGCCACTCCCTGTCCAGCCGACCCGAGCCTACCTCAACGCGATCCAGTAGACGTGCTGCCACTCCCTGGCAAGCCGACCATAGCCTACGTCAACGCGATCCAGTAGACGAGCTGCCACTCCCTGTCCAGCCGACCATAGCCTACGTCAACGCGATCCAGTAGACGAGCTGCCACTCCCTGGCCAGCCGACCCTAGCCTACGTCAACGCGATCCAGTAGACGAGCTGCCATTCCCTGGCCAGCCGACTCTAGTCTACGTCAACGCGATCCAGTAGACGAGCTGCCACTCCCTGTCTAGCCGACCCTAGCCTACCTCACCGAGATCCAGTAGACAAGCTGCCGCTCCCTGGCCAGCCGACCCTTGCCTACCTCAACGCGATCCATTAGACAAGCTACCGCTCGTTGGCCAGCCTACCCTTGCTTACCTCAACGCGATCCAGTACACAAGCTACCGGTCCCTGGCCAGCTGACCCTAGCCTACCTCAACGCGATCCAGTAGACGAGCTGCCGCTCCCTTGTCAGCCGACACTAGCCTACCTCACCATAACTCAGTCCAGTAGCCACAACTCTCATCGCCCATTTCTGGGCCACCTCACCGTGATCCAGTATACTAGCCATCGCTTCGCGGCTGACCGAAGTTACCCTACGTCACCATGATCCAGTACAGAAGCCACCACTCACCTGCTTATTCTAGCCTACCTCACTGTGACCCACTGCAGTAGCACCCCGCAAAGCCGAACGCAGCCTATGAAAACCTTACCTAACATCCCCAGAAGTACATGATTATAATGGAAATATGCCATTATTTTTGTGGTCTGTTGGTGTGAGAAGGCATGAAGTAGCCACGTATAATGGATATTTGGCAGTGGGGCGAACTCTTACAGCAAATTCTAATTTCTTTCACTGGAAACATGAAGCTTCAAAAGGACCCGGTGGTCTGTTACTGTTTGTATGTTGGAAATCTAAAAAACAAAAAAGTTTTTCAAATGAGCTAAACCGCCAATTTACCAAAACCATGTTAACTGTAATAACGTGAATAGCGGGTTACACATCTGTCATCTGAGTGAACAGTAATATACTTCGAAGTGTCAGTCTACAGAGTTCATAGGTTTTCTACATTTTCTAGCTGTGGTAATTATAGTAAGTACACCTAACTAACTAACTAACTAACCACTCACTTTACATTGGTTACAACCATTCATCTCCAAATGTTACTCATAACCTGGGTAGAAATAAGACCTTTGTTTTATGCAAACATCATTCAACTCCGAGTCGGGAGCACGAAGCCAGCTGGCAGCTACCGAGCCGGCGACCTGACGCCTGTGGCCACATAGCCTCACCTTTCCACCACCACAAGACTTGTGTCAGCAAATTGGGTTTCACCCAGAGTGTCTCAGTAACCAGTACCTTACCTCTTCTCTAGTCCCCTGAAGCCTCTCCTCCACCACTACACTTCCCGGAACCCTCAACGCAATACTGTCATTCAACACAACCACCCAGGAAATGAACGTATGAACCAGAAACATGGTAATCTTCGGTTTCGGAATGAACGCGCTCGTTCGCCATCTCGAAGCAGAAGCGGGGATTCATTCTATGGGAAGGCATTGTCTCAATCCAGTGAAATGACTTGCATGGCCTTTAACGCTTTGCAACATTTGTTTTTGACTATGTACTTACTAAGATTCCATGTACTTGTGGTACATGCGTATGTTACTAAACGTTTATATACGAAAATTACTTGTGTTGCATAATAAAGTATATATGTGTGGTGTGAGGTGGTTTGATCGAGTGAGTAACGTAAGGGTAAGAGAGATGTGTGGAAATAAAAAGAGCGTGGTTGAGAGAGCAGAAGAGGGTGTTTTGAAGTGGTTTGGGCACATGGAGAGAATGAGTGAGGAAAGATTGACCAAGAGGATATATGTGTCGGAGGTGGAGGGAACGAGGAGAAGAGGGAGACCAAATTGGAGGTGGAAAGATGGAGTGAAAAAGATTTTGTGTGATCGGGGCCTGAACATGCAGGAGGGTGAAAGGAGGGCAAGGAATAGAGTGAATTGGAGCGATGTGGTATACCGGGGTTGACGTGCTGTCAGTGGACTGAATCAAGGCATGTGAAGCGTCTGGGGTAAACCATGGAAAGCTGTGTAGGTGTGTATATTTGCGTGTGTGGACGTATGTATATACATGTGTATGGGGGGGGGTTGGGCCATTTCTTTCGTCTGTTTCCTTGCGCTACCTCGCAAACGCGGGAGACAGCGACAAAGTATAATAAAAAAAATATAATATATTTTGAACGCGAGTCCGTCCAAGTCAGGGTCAATGTAACAATTCGGATTCAAACATCGTCCATGTTTATAATGTATTCCGACTCTTCTGACGTCAGTCAAATTTCTAAACAATATTTTACTTGTTTGTCTTTTTACGGTAGACCACGACTGAGACAAAATGTGATCTTAATAATACATTTTGTTCTCGATGATGAAAATACATTTTTATCGCGATGATAGATAGTACATCTCCGAGGACAGCCATAGCCAGGACTACCTACCTATATCACCATTTACCACTCAACATAGAAAATGGAATTTCGCCGATGGTTTTCAATGACTCCATATGTATTGATAGTACTTCCCTAACGTGTAATAATAAGTGGACACAGAATCAACAGAAGCGTGTCAACAGACCAGATTAAACCATGAGCTTTTGATGTATTTCTCAAAACAACTTTTGTCGACGTGGGAATATCCAACACACGTATGCCAACTGTCGTGACCGATTTATTTACGGTGTTCGAGGCAGCAAGGGGCACCTGAATGCCCAAATTAAGGCATCTTGTTAACGAGTATATATATATATATACGTACTTGACGTACGACAGTGCACTACGACGGCTTGTTCTCTGAGAAACGTAAGGTATTCCCTCCTTCTTAAACAAGAACGACTGTAGCATCAGAACCGCTTATTTCCATTGATGTCTCACCAGCTGACACACGTCAACACCTCACAGCCTGGCGCGTGTTGGTCTGTTTCTTGCTGACACAGGACGTCAGCGCACTCCAAGACTGACAGTGAAGCCCGACACATGCCGGCGATTCCCTCCCTGACAGCAGTGTGTGTCAGCCACCGCCACTACGCGACTGTGTTTTACTCCCTGCAGTGCCTCTCTCCCTCGGTGACTACGGCAACTCGCTCCCTCACACACACACAACCTCCCGGCTAATACCTTAAGCTCATATCACTCCCTAAAAGCTAAATATAATCGCCAGTCATGGACCAGAAATATATAATTCCCAAAGTGAAGCTTATTTTGATGACCTGTGGAGCTCGACAGAGCTGCAAAATATCGCTTGTCATTGGTCAGCGTAAACTCAAGAGTAAAGCTTTGCTTTGATTACCTGTGGTGCCTTCAACAGCTAAATAAAATCGTCTGGCCAAGCCAGAGTAAAGTTCCCAACGTGCAGTTTTACTTTTATGACCCATGTAGCACGCACAAGTGTTGGCCAGAAGAAAATTTCTAAAGTAAAACCTTAATTTGACGACCCACATATGCGCTCCACAAAACCTATATAAAACAGTCTAGCGTTAGTCTGAACCAAAGGCTGAATGTAAAGCTTTACTTTGACGACCCATAAACCATGCAAGTTGAAAATAATCGTCTGGCATTAGCTGGATCAAATGTCCTAAAGGGACGCTTTAGTCTGGCGTCGTTGGTTCATTCTTCGACAATCTACTTCGACTAATTCGTTTATACACACATTGCGGCTTCCTGCCTGACACACTATAAAGGTGAAAAGGAAGCGTTACTCACTCTCGACAGGCGTCGGTGGCTCAGTCTCTGATACACGTCGGTACCTTACTTCACCACACGTTACTTCGACGAACTCAAAAACTTTGCTCACTCTCCAACAGTCATCCATGAGCTTCGTCTCCAACACACGTGTGTCGGTAGCTCACTTCATGGCAAACTAAATTCGATTCTCTCTCTCTGACACACAACGGTATGGCTTCCTACCTGACACACTAAAAACACTGCTCACTCCCTGACAGACGTCGGTGGCTTCGTGTCTGATACACATCGGTAGCTCACTCCAAGATACACTACATTGCCTAACTCCGTTACGATTACTTCCTGCCTGACACACACGCTTCAGAGGCAAAAACACGTCGGTGGCTTCGTCTGTAGCATACATAGGTAGTTCACACCATGACACCATACATGACTAACTCCCTGATACACAAGGCTGGCTTCCTGGCTCACACTACTACAATGGCGACAACACAAAACCGCTGCTCACTTCCTAATACACTACCGTGGCAAAGAATGGCTGCTCACACTGACAGATTCTCTGGCTTTGTCTCTAGCACACGTCGGGCCACCTCACTCTAGGACACGCTATTCCCACCAACTCCGTGGCACACAAGGGCGGCCTCCTGTCTGACGGTGGAGGAACGCTACTCACTCCCTGACAGACGTCGGTGGCTTAGATTCGACCACACGTCGTGGGCTTATGCCCCGGTGTACGATAGTTTACCACGGCGGTCTGTTGTTCTCTGGCACACGACGAGAGGTCCTCCCTTCCCCTCAACAATGACAAAACAACAACGCCCGACTCATCCCCTAACATCAAAGCCGTTCACTTTGAAACGACCGTCTCACCAGCTGACGTGCGTCTGCACCTCATATCCTGGCGCACTGGCACGTCCCTTCCTGATACACGGCAGCAGATCACTCCAAGACAGACGAAGACGCATGACACATCATCCCAACGAGTCATTCCACGACACACAACAATGTCTTACTCACTGCCACACTTCGGGTTTACTTCCTTCTCCCTCTGCCTGAGCTGCTACAGCAACTCACTCCCTGACACAAAACTATGGCCTCCCGGCTATTAATACCCTGAGAGCATAGCGCTCCGTGAGGAACCAAACTCTCCCTATCCTGACACAAGTAGGAGGGAGGGTCCCAGTCTGCCACATACCGTCATGTCAATCACTTATGTCGGTGGTTCACGCCTCGACTCGACGAAGGTTTACCCCACTATCAAACTTACTCGAGAAGGAGGTACCACCCTCCTTGACTCGACGAAGGTTTACCCCACTATCAAACTTACACGTGAAGGAGGTACCACCCTCCTTGAGGCAAGACACTTGAGTGCTCTCATGACGGCTTCCTCCCTCCCTCTTGGGACGTCAGCAGGCGACTGAGGGTGACGTGGTCCTCGACTGAGGGTGACGTGGTCCTCGACGGTGGTCGGAAGGGCATCATATACAACCCGTTGTTTGACTGGAATTCTGGAAATGAACGGTGTCTTAATTTCCATTTCAACTTGAACACATTAAGGAATATTTTTCTATTAACATTAAGTTAAATTACGACATGTTGTATGTAAAATTTACCAGTGTTTATGTGTGGTTCATGATAGATGTTAAATCATGGGTACATCATAGGTTAATCTATTATCATCCATCTTTAAATATATGCTTCAAATTGGTGGCAACTGCGAGGACAAAAATCTCTCACTAGCAATGTTATCCTTACAATTCTTGTTCTGTGAAAGGTTAGGGTTAACAAGGTGCAACTGTGTGTTATCATTTACCGGCACGAGGAGCTTCAAAAGCTGGTTTCTTATTGTTTGTATACTGCAAATGCAAAACGTAGGTAATCATTATTCCCATGTTGAGCTAAACTGCTAATTGAGGCAAACAACCTTATAACTATAATAGCCTATATGGCGGGGTCATATGTTCCAAAAGACTGTGAACAATTAAAAGCTGTTGCCTGAACGAATCGTAATATAAACCAAAGTTTCAGACGAATGACTTTAATCCACATTTTTCTTGCTGTGGGAACTACAGAGATGTCCACACTTACACCATGTTCACCTATAGTTGACCAGTCATTCACCTGTGGTTACAGCCAATGGTCTCCCAAGACTCATTAACCTGGCTATAAATAAAACCTCTTCTTATGGAGCAATCAAGTCCAAGTGGAGACCACGAAGCTGGTGGACTACGTTTGTTGGCTTCTACGGCCATCGACCAATGAAGAAGGTCATTAGGGCCTGCAGCCCTATCTAATATGCGATTAAAGTTACCCCTAAATGCATAATCTAATGAAAAATAATAGAGAAAAGAGAGATCATAATTCTGATATGATAAAGATAAATGATAAGTATAAATAATGGGAAGAAAAGATTTTGTGGGTATAGAGCCAACGTGGCGGGAAACACAGCCCACTCGGCACAGCAACCACAGTTGCAGTTTACCCAAGAGTGAGAAGAGATACACAGACGAAAGATAGTCCTCCACCACGTCATGCACATAGATGGTAATTCATTTGGAGGTCCGCCGGCTCGACCCCATGGCGCAGCTGCCCCGGAATATAACCACTTCCCCTTCAAGGCCGACCGTCTAATGTGTGGACATGTCCACCCACCATGCCAACAGCCCAAGTAGGAGGAGGAGCCTCACACTGAAGCCAACCCCGCCACAGAGAACCACCCACGAACCACCTTACATCATCTGGATCAATTCTGTTGCTCTGAGGCAATAGTACTCGAGTTGTCCCAGAGTACATTGACAATGTTAAAACAGATGTTTTTCTTGTTGTAATAATCTATTAAGTATATCTGGCGATGACGAGGATAAATCAATGGCCGAGATATTGCCAGTCCGGTCATCTACACGAGTTCCTCTACCATCGTACAGAAGAGTGAGGTTGGCATGGATTATAAAATTAACCATTTGTTCCTCATTGGCGTCTGCCCGGATACTTCCCCACTGATAATGCATTAAAGTCTCCTAAAACTACTATGCGGTGAGGTACTAACAAGCCAATTTGACTCATTATTATCAAGTGTGTTTGAACTGGAGCAATACATCCAATATATGGCCAGGTATGTGTCATCAAATTTCACTCTACATGCGCCAGCGTCTAGACTAGAATTTAAAGTCACTCGTGTGTGTGGTAAATTTTGGTGTACATAGATAGCTACCCCACGATTCTCGTCTCTTGTATACGTGTGATAGCTATCTACAAAGGAACAGTCTTCGACTGAGCAATGACGTCCCACGTAGTTTTATTCCTAGTCAGGTTTAAAGATGAGTTAGTTTTGTTCTTTTTCTTTCCTGTAGGACGTAGTGAGGATCTTGTATTGGCATAGGATTTATCATGGACTGTGGTTGGAGGATTAGGTGTAGGTGTAGCGTTAGGTGCAGGTGGGTATTTGGAAGTGAGGGTCGGGGTGTCACAAGGAGGCTGTGTCGAGATGGTTCACATAACCGGCAGACATTTCAAAGCCGATGCGTAGGCCCGGTCCCAGCTTGGGTGGTTGCCATCGCAGTTAACACACAACATCCTATTACCCATACAATGCTCAGCGGTATGACCCACACCTCCCTCCCACATTTAGCAGAAAGACTGCAAGACTTTAAGGAGTGGCCTAATTTCTGGCATTTAAAACAACGTAAGGGATTCGGAATAAAGGGACGAACTTGATATCGCATGTAACCAATAGAGATGTTGTCCGGTAGCCGAGCTTGTCCGAAGGAAGTTTAGGTTAAACACGGGAGTTCTACGCCATTGGCCATTGACAAATATGGTGGCGAGCCTGGCAGTCATAACGTCCTCGTTTGGTAGTTCCTTCACAATGTCGTCCTCTGACATATCCATGACATCAGTGCAGTAGATGCCTCCTTGCATGAATTCATGGCAATGGGGTATCGAGGCCACAACGTCAACATGAATATGGAACTTCAACTTAAGTAGTTCCTCCACCTGTTTCGTCGACTTAGCAGCAAATCACCAGTAACCAGTTTCCTGACCGTTTCAACACGCCCAGACCAGCCATCGATGACCTTCCTGATTAGGAAGGGACTGAGGGAGGCAAAAGTCGTGGCTCCGGTCGCATGGGCCAAAACAAAATCAGCACTGCTACTTTTTATGGACGATCCGACACCACTACTTCCTACGGGGTCAGTGGATGGCGTACCTGGGTCCATCCTACAGGGTCCTAACCCCAAAATCTGGGGTGGCAAACCACCCCAGATAGTGGAATAAAAACTAGCTACCCCGAAGAAAAAGATCAGGCAATTGTTTGATGCAGAAAAAGGTATCAGGGCGGAGCCGGTCGCACAAAGGCCAGGCGGAGTTCTCCTGCGGACATCCGTCAATGAAAGAATGATTTTGCATAGAACAACCTTATAAAAAGATATTAGTGAACAATATCTTTCAAAAAACCTTCAAAACTAAATCAAGGGTAGCGACAACGCAGGGAGGAATACCTACAACTTAGCTCTGAAAGAAGGGCAACAGCTCCGTACAGGTCAGTAGCTGGTACGAGACTGTGGTCGGAACAGCTACGACTACACATTGTCCTGCGCAATGTCACTGCGCATGTAGTTATGACTACCGCCGCTAGGGAGAAGTGGTGGGGTGCCTGACTAGCATATCCGAGTATGTTTATCCTGATCCCATTCCTTAGCATACGGACAAACAGCAAATTATTGTATTAAGTTTAAAAAACACCTCCTTTGTAAACACTACACCGAGTGAAAAACACCCCTATAAACACTAGAGTTAAAAAACGAACGTACAAGACTACCAGAAGCAGCACTTCACCTATATTTAACACTAGTAAACATACATCAAATTTAGATATATGTGAATAATCCGAAGAAAGCACTGTAAGTAGAGAGTTGATCATGGCATTCTAAACGAAACCAAAATGGCATCCTAGCTAGGAGCTGTGTAATCCTTCCTACGTATTGATACGCGGAATAAAAACTCATGGAAGCCCCACTTGTCAAGGAAAAATGGCACAGAAACATCGCCATAGTGCTAAGCAAAGTCTGACTTACCGAAAAGACGAGCAGACACTACGACATCAGGCAACGCAGACTTGAAATACAGAGCGTAAGAACACGTCCGTCTTGGGAGACGAGACAAATAAGACTGCAAATGGCGGCCGAGCTCAGTGAGAAACACATACAAAGAAGCGCAACTTAAAGACTTTGACATACTGATTTTTGTGATGCTGGCAGTAACGCCATCTGGAAGGCGATTAAGACTATTAGAAAACGGGAAATATACACCTTTACTAAAGAAAACGGGAAAATTAAAGGCAAACTATTCAGATCTGCCATAATTTCTGCAGGGAATAAAGTCCTTTGTTCTACTTTGTGTTGTATAAATGTTATGTTTTGCTTTAGCAATGGAAAACTTGATATAAACTTGACATTTTGTTAAATGACAGAGAATTTTCTTCGTGGTTCAAGAACCATTTATCTTTTTTCATTTTCGCTTTGCTGGTGTTAACAAGAATTGGTAATTATGTATATAAGTCCTGAGCCTATGTTCGGTTTGTGCTGGTAATTTATCGTAATTTAGACTTTCCTAATACTCTTATATTTCAGTACATTATCATATATCGTGATAAAAGGAAACAAATGATCTTGTGATATTCATGTGATAAGTATATATCATGTGATAAATATATATCAGAACATATCTTATTTTTACCTTCTGGTAGACTGTATGTATATGAAAATACACGTGTATGCATTAATACAAAATACAATACCAAAGGTTAACAGTGACATACATATACATTGACATTCACATGTAAACACAAGCAGTCATATATCTAACATATAATAGTCTTTATAGAATCTAATAGTATATTGTACATGGATGTAAAATTATGAGCATGTTTTACATATCAAAATAATTCTTTCAAAACTTAACAACTTGATTTGTAAGAGTATTTCTGTCTACATGATAATATATTCAGTCATTCTCGTTGAAAGTGAAAACATAGGCAGTAATATACAGAGTCATTCAATACTATATAAGCATTTTATCTACTGAAGTATAGGACTATACGTAAAACATGCAATCAACGATGAAACAAGAGAACACATGTAATTAATATTATAAATACAAATTGAAGTAAACATTGATTAATCTTGTACTGTTTGCTTGACAGTTAAGTGAATAAATAATATGATTTCCAAATACAGCAACTGTTAATAACATCTGAAACGGTGCCAAAATTGATATTGAAACAACTCAAATAAGACCCACATGCCATTGCTTGTAAACATAACTTACAATTTTGAATTGTTGAAAACGTATGGAAAGCTTCTTGCGTGAGAAATACATACTGTATATGTAATAAGCCATGTAGTAAAGTATTTGGTCACCTTTGTACATTTCCTATACCATTTTCTTTTGTATCTCTGTCAAATGTTCACGATTCTGTATTTCTTTTCTATATCATGTAATATCCTCATTCTAATGAGAATTTATTTGTTTCGTACTGTTGGGAACACACAGCTCTATCTATGTATTTACGGTTTTCTTTTTGCAAAACTTCATAAACATTGTCACAAAGTATTCTAAGCACTGTTTCAATATCGTACTGAAATGTTTGCTTCCAATTCCTTCATATAACAAATTTTTGTTTATTTTGATGCACTAAGTCTACCGAAGTTGCCCATAACTTTCTTATGTACACCCGTAATTTTGCGCTAAAGACTTGTGGAATAGAACAATGTTTATCTATACAAATTTGTGCTATATCTATACAACTATACATAGTGTCATTATCTTCTGTGGATGGAAGTAGACCTTTCCTATCTCTATATCATCAACTTCTACAATGGTCGACTAGTGACAGTCATTCTCATTTATCCTCCTAACAATCAAAATGTACCTCAGACATTTCAGTTAGTGAGGGTGCAATATCGATCAAGCTGGAGGTAGGAGAAGGCTGGAAGAGGTTAATGCAAACCACTGAACCAAGTGTTGCTGTAGTACGGTTACGTATCTGAGCAGCAGCAAGGTGTATACTTAACTGAACACTGCTGATATGATGGAAATAGGTTACAATTATGCTACACGTTATCCCCATTATGATATTCGCATGGATATTCCTATCACTACGAATTGGTCCTTTTCGTAAGCAAGATATTGATACACTCCATCATTCGTCAACAATAAAGTTGGTCGATACTCAAATCATTAATTTCCTTCTCTTTACTGACGACTTTTTGTTTGTATGACACTGCTGCGTTGCCATGTGTTGGTGGTAAGCTCTGCTTTTAATACATCTTAAAAACAATAGACATTTAATCAAACACAATTGAAAGTTCAAATATTGTATTGCAATCGTTATCACTCGTTCATTATTTCATACAGCTGGAGAGACAAACAAAAATGTTGGTGGCCGCCATCTAACTCACAACTGGGCATGAGCAATCCTCTATAACAATGTGAATAAATCACATACATACATTTTCCTCCACATATCGTATAAGTAGACATTGCCCACTGGCTGGTGTTGGACGGCAGGAACCAAGTGTGATGTTGGAATCTAACTAACTTTATTCAGTCCTGGCAACACCTAATGATGAGGTGGATTATCTCCACGAAAGATGTCGTGCCACATGTAGAGAAAAATGACATGTTAAATAAAATGGTTTGAACTCCAACTGAAGCGCGATTTCAATCTACACACACACATACACACACACACACTCACACACTCACACACACACACACACACACACACACACACATATATATATATATATATATATATATATATATATATATATATATATATATATATATATATATACTGTGGAAGCTCTTACTATGGAAAGACAGTGCATCTCAAACACCATATTTCCGTCTGTCCAATATGGTTACGTCTCTCTCTACCCCTTGTATGTGTACCTTCTTCCCTCCATCTTTCTCTCCATCTACCTTTACTGTGCCAATTTTCTTTGCGTACGTGGGCAGCGTTGGCTGAGCTCTCCCTATTCGTTACCAAAAGCTCTCAATGTCTCGTACCGCATCATACCGCTCTGCTCAATATTCATGTTATCACGCTACTTAATCGTACCGTCGTGTTCCATCATCGCACCGTCGTACTGCTTAATTGTACCGTCGCGCTCAAGGCTCGTACCGTCGCGCTCAAGGCTCGTACCGTCGCGCTCCATAATCGCACCGTCGTACTGCTTAATTGTACCGTCGCGCTCAAGGCTCGTACCGTCGCGCTCCATAATCGCACCGTCGTACTGCTTAATTGTACCGTCGCGCTCAAGGCTCGTACCGTCGCGCTCCATAATCGCACCGTCGTACCCTACAGAGATGAGCAACGGAACACATTACCTGAAGGTGTGGTGGAGGAAAGAGGATGTGTACCGCGGAGGAGGTACGACGTTATCAGCCTTAGGCCAGGAGAACCTGGAGTGGAGGTCGTCCTCCAGGAGTGGAGGTCGTCCTCCTGGAGTGGAGGTCGTCCTCCAGCGTCCTGTGGACTGGCTCCGCCTCCGCTGAGTCGCGACTCCAACCTGAAACACAACATAATTCTTAGCAAGGACGAACTATTGCCACACATTTATGATTAATTTTCTCCTAAATTTCCATAGATTTCAAACCATAGGATATAGATTTTTCATAACAATAACCTTAGATTAGCATAATTGAATGAGAACGGAAGCTGCCTCTGTCACAGGAGAATAACCAGTCATTTCCCTAAGTAAAGAAGTTACTCCTGAAAGTCTGCCTTCTTTTAATGTTCTCTGAGCGGAGAACTAATCATAGAAAACGTAACCAATGTAGAGCCAGACTTAGCAAAATGTCTTAACACCCATTTCCTGACATGAACTAGAGTTCTCAGTTCGCCCAGAAACTGACCATAAGTCAAGAGCTGTGAGCTGGTGGAGCAGGATCTGTCTAACCTTGTGTTTCATGACAACAGGAGATAACAGTATGAAGAGTCCAAACATATTTTCACTTTATAGGCTGGACACCTGGGCATCACGGTCCAACGGATGATAGCAAGACAGTTAAGGAATCTGCTGTATCTTGTAAAACAAAAGGAATATGATCATGTTTATCAGTTCCTTAATTGAAAAATTCAACTGCAATTCCATCCACTCCAGCCGCTTTGCCACACTTTCTCTAACTCAAGACATTCACCACCTCTTTTCTTCTCACCAAATCATTATTTGGTTTCTTAACTAAGCGTCGAAAAGGATTTTACAATAGTAATGGAAATACATTTTCTTCCTGATGAAGTGAATTTTATCCACGAAACATGTGCCATATGGACAGAAAAATTACATGTTGAATAAAATTGTATGAACTACTGAAGTGCGATTTCACCTTCATACTATCATCACGGTCAAGTGTGATTTTATATATATATATATATATATATATATATATATATATATATATATATATATATATTTTGCTTTGTCGCTGTCTCCCGCGTTTGCGAGGTAGCGCAAGGAAACAGACGAAAGAAATGGCCCAACCCACCCCCATACACAATGTATACACACACACGTCCACACACGCAAATATACATACCTACACAGCTTTCCATGGTTCACCCCAGACGCTTCACATGCCCTGATTCAATCCACTGACAACACGTCAACCCCGGTATACCACATCGATCCAATTCACTCTATTCCTTGCCCTCCTTTCACCCTCCTGCATGTTCAGGCCCCGATCACACAAAATCTTTTTCACTCCATCTTTCCACCTCCAATTTGGTCTCCCACTTCTCCTCGTTCCCTCCACCTCCGACACATATATCCTCTTGGTCAATCTTTCCTCACTCATTCTCTCCATGTGCCCAATCCATTTCAAAACACCCTCTTCTGCTCTCTCAACCACGCTCTTTTTATTTCCACACATCTCTCTTACCCTTACGTTACTTACTCAATCAAACCACCTCACACCACACATTGTCCTCAAACATCTCATTTCCAGCACATCCATCCTCCTGCGCACAACTCTATCCATAGCCCACGCCTCGCAACCATGCAACATTGTTGGAACCACAATTCCTTCAAACATACCAATTTTTGGTTTCCGAGATAATGTTCTCGACTTCCACACATTCTTCAAGGCTCCCAGGATTTTCGCCCCCTCCCCCACCCTATGGTCTACTTCCGCTTTCATGGTTCCATCCGCTGCCAGATCCACTCCCAGATATCTAAAACACTTTACTTCCTCCAGTTTTTCTCCATTCAAACTTACCTCCCAATTGACTTGACCCTCAACTCTACTGTACCTAATAACCTTGCTCTTATTCACATTTACTCTTAACTTTCTTCTTTCACACACTTTACCAAACTCAGTCACCAGCTTCTGCAGTTTCTCACATGAATCAGCCACCAGCGCTGTATCATCAGCGAACAACAACTGACTCACTTCCCAAGCTCTCTCATCCACAACAGACTTCATACTTGCCCCTCTTTCCAAAACTCTTGCATTTACCTCCCTAACAACCCCATCCATAAACAAATTAAACAACCATGGAGACATCACACACCCCTGCCGTAAACCTACATTCACTGAGAACCAATCACTTTCCTCTCTTCCTACACGTACACATGCCTTACATCCTCGATAAAAGCTTTTCACTGCTTCTAACAACTTGCCTCCCACACCATATATTCTTAATACCTTCCACAGAGCATCTCTATCAACTCTATCATATGCCTTCTCCAGATCCATAAATGCTACATACAAATCCATTTGCTTTTCTAAGTATTTCTCACATACATTCTTCAAAGCAAACACCTGATCCACACATCCTCTACCACTTCTGAAACCACACTGCTCTTCCCCAATCTGATGCTCTGTACATGCCTTCACCCTCTCAATCAATACCCTCCCGTATAATTTACCAGGAATACTCAACAAACTTATACCTCTGTAATTTGAGCACTCACTCTTATCCCCTTTGCCTTTGTACAATGGCACCATGCACGCATTCCGCCAATCCTCAGGCACCTCACCATGAGTCATACATACATTAAATAACCTTACCAACCAGTCAATAATACAGTCACCCCCTTTTTTGATAAATTCCACTGCAATACCATCCAAACCTGCTGCCTTGCCGGCTTTCATCTTCCCGCAAAGCTTTTACTACCTCTTCTCTGTTTACCAAATCATTTTCCCTAACCCTCTCACTTTGCTCACCACCTCGACCAAAACGCCCTATATCTGCCACTCTATCATCAAACACATTCAACAAACCTTCAAAATCTCACTCCATCTCCTTCTCACATCACCACTACTTGTTATCACCTCCCCATTTGCGCCCTTCACTGAAGTTCCCATTTGCTCCCTTGTCTTACGCACTTTATTTACCTCCTTCCAGAACATCTTTTTATTCTCCTTAAAATTTAATGATGCTCTCTCACCCCAACTCTCATTTGCCCTCTTTTTCACCTCTTGCACCTTTCTCTTGACCTCCTGTCTCTTTCTTTTATACATCTCCCACTCAATTGCATTTTTTCCCTGCAAAAATCGTCCAAATGCCTCTCTCTTCTCTTTCACTATTAATCTTACTTCTTCATCCCACCACTCACTACCCTTTCTAATCAACCCACCTCCCACTCTTCTCATGCCACAAGCATCTTTTGCGCAATCCATCACTGATTCCCCAATATATATATATATATATATATATAGATATATATATATATATATATATATATATATATATATATATATATATATATATATATATATATATATATATATATATTCTTTCTTTCTTTTAAACTATTCGCCGTTTCCCGCGTTAGCGAGGTAGCGTTAAGAACAGAGGACTGGGCCTTTTTTGGAATATCCTCACCTGGCCCCCTCTGTTATATATACATATATATATATATATATATATATATATATATTTTTCTTTTCTTTTCTTTCAAACTATTCGCCATTTCCCGCATTAGCGAGGTAGCGTTAAGAACAGAGGACTGGGCCTTTGAGGGAATACCCTCACCTGGCCCAATTCTCTGTTCCTTCTTTTGGAAAATTAAAAAAAAAAAACGAGAGGGGAGGATTTCCAGCCCCCCGCTCCCTCCCCTTTTAGTCGCCTTCTACGACACGCAGGGAATACGTGGGAAGTACTCTTATTCCCCTATCCCCAGGGATATATATATATATATATATATATATATAGTGCATATGAACGTGTACTTTTACATGTCCCTTTGAGGGCGAATATAGCCTAGCTGTAGCGTCCCCGACCTCTACACAGAGGTCCAGGGTTCGATCCTGGCTACGTATAATCCATTAGCTCCTGCTGGCCACTCTCCCGCGGATATTCATGTAAGAACGTTTCCTTAAATCATGTATTCTATATATATATATATATATATATATATATATATATATATATATATATATATATATATATATATATATATATATGGGAGCGGGAGGCTGGAAATCCTCCCCTCTCGTTTTTTAATCTTCCAAAAGAGGAACAGAGAAGAGGGCCAAGTGAGGATATTCCCTCAAAGGCTCAGTCCTCTGTTCTTAACGCTACCTCGCTAATGCGAGAAATGGCGAATAGTAAATATATATATATATATATATATATATATATATATATATATATATATATATATATATATATATATATATATATTCAGCTTTACCTACAAGTGAACGTACCTAATCAGAACTGATTTCTTTAATCATTATATCCCAAACCGGCTGTGTTAACGCTTCCATTCAGACCCAGGTTAGCATGACGGCTTATCAGGTTCATTTGTGCCGTAAGCTGCACTCGTGAGAGCGCGCCAAGTAAGAGCCCAAAAATGATGAATGCCAACAGGAGAGAGAGATTGAAATGATGTTCGAAATTGAAGGTCGATTTGGATCATACCCATATCTTACCCACCTCCAGTTCTGCAGCTGATGACCTTCGTGTTGGTATGGACGAGACATTCTGCAGATGGCAGCACCTCTGCCAAGACTGGGACCCGTCACCAGCACCACACGACCAACCCAACACTCCATACGGCACCAGGAAAGACTCTCATTTATTTACGTCTCACTTACTCTCGCCTTTCTTCCACTCTCAACACATACACACACACACATACACACATATCATTACTTCCACCTCATTGGGCACCTATTGAAGTGGCCACGGCACCCTCCTAGCCACCTTCACTTCCTTTCACCTGAGATCCTTCATCCCCGAGTTGCAGGTCGGCACCACATCCACATAAAGAGCATTCGAACCTGCACTGATATTAATAGTTCACGAATTCTGTGAAGACCTTTTTATCTACCCATTATTTCAATTCTCACGTTGAATATGTTTATTTTCTCACTGTATGTTTACTTTATGGGAAAACTTTGTTGAAAGAAATGCTAATAATAATGAAAGAATGATGGTAATAATCACAATACGAATTATGAGATTAACAATATATATAGTAGTGATGATAAGAATGATTCTATATTAATAATGATGATAATATTAATGTTTATAATAATAGTAATAATGATAATAATGATGATAATGATAATGATAATAACAGTAATAATAATAACGATGATAATGATAATAATAATAATAATAATAATAATAATAATGATAATAATAATAATAATAATAATAATAATAATAATAATAATAATAATAATAACTGATAATGATAATGTCTGGGGATAGGGGAGAAAGAATACTTCCCACGCATTCCTTACGTGTCGTAGAAGGCGACTAAAGGGGACGTGGGCGGGGGGCTAGAAACCCTCCCCTCCTTATATTTTAACTTTCTAAAAGGGGAAACAGAAGCAGGAGTCACGCGGGAAGTGCTCATCCTCCTCGAAGGTTCAGACTGGGGTGTCTAAATGTGTGTGGATGCAACCCAAGGTGATAAAAAAGGAGTGATAGGTAGTATGTTTCAGGAAAGGAACCTGGATGTTTTGGCTCTGAGTGAAACGAAGCTCAAGGGTAAAGGGGAAGAGTGGTTTGGGAATGTCTTGGGAGTAAAGTTAGGGGTTAGTGAGAGGACAAGAGCAAGGGAAGGAGTAGCACTACTCCTGAAACAGGAGTGGTGGGAGTATGTGATAGAATGTAAGAAAGTAAACTCTAGATTGATATGGGTAAAACTGAAAGTGGATGGAAAGAGATGGGTGATTATTGGTGCATATGCACCTGGGCATGAGAAGAAAGATCATGAGAGGCAAGTGTTTTGGGAGCAGCTGAGTGAGTGTGTTAGTAGTTTTGATGCACAAGACCGGGTTATAGTGATGGGTGATTTGAATGCAAAGGTGAGTAATGTGGCAGTTGAGGGAATAATTGGTGTACATGGGGTGTTCAGTGTTGTAAATAGAAATGGTGAAGAGCTTGTAGACTTATGTGCTGAAAAAGGACTGGTAATTGGGAATACCTGGTTTAAAAAGAGAGATATAGATTAGTACACGTATGTAAGAAGGAGAGATGGCCAGAGAGCGTTATTGGATTACGTGTTAATTGATAGGCGCGCGAAAGAGAGACTTTTGGATGTTAAAGTGCTGAGAGGTGCAACTGGAGGGATGTCTGATCATCATCTTGTGGAGGCAAAGGTGAAGATCTGTAGAGGTTTTCAGAAAAGAAGAGAATGTTTGGGTGATGAGAGTGGTGAGAGTAAGTGAGCTTGGGAAGGAGACTTGTGTGAGGAAGTACCAGGAGAGAATGAGTACAGAATGGAAAAAGGTGAGAACAAAGGACGTAAGGGGAGTGGGGGAGGTTTGGAATGTATTTAGGGAAGCAGTGATGGCTTGCGCAAAAGATGCTTGTGGCATGAGAAGTGTGGGAGGTGGACAGATTAGAAAGGGTAGTTGGTGGCTGGATACAGAAGTAAGATTGTTAGTGAAAGAGAAGAGAGAACCGTTTGGGCGATTTCAGCAGGGAAGTAGTGCAAAAAAGTAGGGAAAAAATGCAAATGAGTGGGAGATGTATAAAAGAAAAAGGCAGGAGGTCAAGAGAAAGGTGCAAGAGGTGAAAAAGAGGGCAAATGAGATTTGGGATGAGAGAATATCATTAGATTTTAAGGAGAATAAAAAGATGTTTTGGAAGGAGGTAAATAAAGTGCGTAAGACACGAGAACAAGTGGGAACATCGGTGAAGAGGGGAGGTAATAACAAGTAGTGGTGAAGTGAGAAGGAGATGGAGTGAGTATTTTGAAGGTTTGTTGAATGTGCTTGATGATAGAGTGGCAGATATAGGTTGTTTTGGTCGAGGTGGTCAGGGAGAATGGTTTGGTAAAGAGAGAAGAGGTAGTGAAAACTTTGCGAAAGATGAAAGCCGGCAAGGGGACGGGTTTGGATGGTATTCCAGTGGAATGTATTAAAAAAAGGGGATGACTGTGTTGTTGACTGATTGGTAAGGATATCCAATGTATGTATGATTCATGGTGTAGTGCCTAAGGATTGGCGGAATGCATGCGTAGTGCCATCGTTCAAAGGCAAAGGGGATAAAGGTGAGTGCTCAAATTACAGAGGTTTAAGTTTATTGAGTATTCCTGGGAAATTATATGGGAGGGTATTGATTGAGAGGGTGAAGGCAGGTATAGAGCATCAGACTGGGGAAGAGCAGTGTGGTTTCAGAAGTGGTAGAGGATGTGTGGATCAGGTGTTTGCTTTGAAGAATGTATGTGAGAAATACTTAGAAAAACAGATGGATTTGTATGTAGCATTAATGGATCTGGAAAAGGCATATAATAGAGTTAATAGAGATGTTCTGTGGAAGGTATCAAGAGTATATGGTGTGGGAGGTAAGTTGCTAGGAGCAGTGAAAAGTTTTTATCGAGGATGTAAAGCATGTGTACGAGTAGGAAGAGAGGAAAGTGATTGGTTCCCAGTGAATGTTGGTTTGCGGCAGGGGTGTGTGATGTCTCCATGGTTGTTTGATTTGTTTATGGATGGAGTTGTTAGGGAGGTGAATGGAAGAGTTTGGAGAGAGGGGCAAGTATACAGTCTGTTGTGGATGAGAGGGCTTGGGAATTGAGTCAGCTGTTCGCTGATGATACAGCGCTAGTGGATGATTCTGATGAGAAACTGCAGAAGCTGGTGAATGAGTTTAGGAAAGTGTGTGAAAGAAGAAAGCTGAGAGTAAATGTAAATAAGAGCAAGGTTATTAGGTTCAGTAGGGTTGAGGGACAAGTCAATTGGGAGGTACGTTTGAATGGAGAAAAACTGGAGGAAGTGAAGTGTTTTAGATATCTGGGAGTGAATTCAGCAGCGGATGGAACCATGGAAGCGGAAGTGAGTCACAGAATGGGGAAGGGGGCGAAAGTTCTGGGAGCGCTGAAGAATGTGTGGAAGGGGAGAATGTTATTTCAGAGAGCAAAAATGGGTATGTTTGAAGGAATAGTGGTTCCAACAATGCTATATGGTTGTGAGGCATGGGCTATAGATAGGGTTGTGTAGAAGAGGGTGGATGTGTTGGAAATGAGATGTTTGCGGACAATATGTGGTGTGAGGTGGTTGATCAAGTAAGTAATGAAAGGGTAAGAGAGATGTGTGGTGATAAAAAGAGTGTGGTTGAGAGAGCAGAAGAGGGTGTATTGAAATGGTTTGGTCACATGGAGAGAATGAGTGAGGAAAGATTGACAAAGAGGATATATGTGTCAGAGGTAGAGGGAACGAGAAGTGGGAAACCATTTTGGAGGTGGAAAGATGGAGTGAAAAAGATTTTGAGCGATCTGAGCCTGAACATACAGGAGGGTGAAAAACGTGCAAAGAATAGAGTGAATTGGAATGGTGTGGTATACCGGAGTCGACGTGCTGTCAGTGGATTGAATCAGGGCGTGTGAAGCGTCTGGGGTAAACCATGAAAAGTTTTGTGGGGCCTGGATGTGGAAAGGGACCTGCGGTTTCGGTGCATTACACATGACAGCTAGAGACTGAGTGTGAACGAATGTGGCCTTTGTTGTCTTTTCCTAGCGCTAGCTCGTGTGCGCGCGGGGGGGGAGCGGGGTGCCATTTCATGTGTAGCGTGGTTATGATGAGAATAGAGGAAGGCAGCAAGTATGACTTATGTACATGTGTATATATGTATATGTCTGTGTATGTATATGTATGTATACGTTGAAATGTATAGGTATGTATGTGAGCGTGGTTGGACGTGTATGTATATACATGTGTATGTGGGTGGGTTGGGCCATTCTTTCGTCTGTTTCTTTACGCTACTTCGCAAACGCGGGAGACAGCGACAAAGTATAACAAAGAAATAAAAGAATAAGATAATAAATAAATAAATGAATATGTGTGTGTGTGTGTGTGTTTGTGTGTGTGTGTGTATGTGTGTGCTGAATGCAACAGACCACAGCAAATGGGGGTTTTAGGGGGGGATTTGGACACTAGTGTGGTTTAGCAGTGTCATCACCTAACTTCGTTAACTTAACTGTAGTCATAAATCCAATTGTACGTTTCAAAAACTAACGCTCAGGAGAGAGAGAGAAAAAATGTATAAAATTTTGTTAACGTGGCATCAAAGGCTGTGTGTGTGGTGCCTGCGGCCACCTGCGGCAGCTCTTGCGGTGTGGATGCTTATAAGGCTCTCTGTCGTGTTTACGTACGTGTAAATGTAAACCTAACGTACTTTCCTGCCTAGGTGACCCTTCTATCTCCATAAGGCCCCTGCAGCTCTCAGGAACCTAGCCACGTCCACCGGGCGGGACCATAGGTCGTGTTGTGCTGCGTGTGCGTCTATGTTCAGAAAGTGCCGGCCAATTGGGTGGTTAGTGCTCGTTGTCTAGTTTAAGGTAGTTAGATCGTGTGTATAAAGGGCCTTGGGATATACTGAATCGGTGTTTGTGGTAATGGAGTGATGGGTGATGACCAGAGCAGATACGGGGAAGAGTGTGACCCTTGCTTGTCTGGGGAGTGTAGTTTCAAAGTTTGACCCTTGCTTGTCTGGGGAGTGTAGTTTCAGATACAAGTGTGACCCTTGCTTGTCTGGGGAGTGTAGTTTCAGATAAAAGTGTGACCCTTGCTTGTCTGGGGAGTGCAGTTTCAGATGGAGGTGTGTGTGTCTGATGGGGTGGACTTTTAAGAGACTGAGTTGAGATGGTGGTTCTTGTGTTCAGTGTCATGTTTACTAGGGGGGGTTGTGAGGGAGGGTGTGTGAGTAGAGGTTGTTCAAGTGTGAGGCATGGGTGTTTATTGCTACTTCCTGGTTGGTGGTTAGGTGATAGAGAGGTTTGGGTGGGAGGCGTCTTCCACTGTTGTATAGAAATGAGTGCCGAGCAGGTTAGGGTGGGAGTGTATTGGGAGGATCTTTCTCCCACTGTATAAATGGTTAGGGATTGCCCTGAGTGCTATGCTTTGTGTGGTTTGAAGACGTCGTATATTTGCATTTGAGAGGGCTGGAAACACCAGGTAGGTGAGGCGTAGTTTAGAGTGGAGCGGATGAATTGTTGATGTATTATGCTAAGAAAGATCCATCGTGTTTACAGTAAACCTGTCGTGTGTACAGTAACCCATCGTGTTTACAGTAAGCCCATCGTGTTTACAGTAAACCTATCGTGTTTACAGTAAACTTATCGTGTTTACAGTAAACCTATTGTGTTTACAGTAAGCCCATCGTGTTTACAGTAAACTTATCGTGTTTACAGTAAACTTATCGTGTTTACAGTAAACCTATTGTGTTTACAGTAAGCCCATCGTGTTTACAGTAAACTTATCGTGTTTACAGTAAGCCCATCGTGTCTACAGTAAACCCGTTGTGTTTACAGTACACCCATCGTGTTTGCAGTAAGCCCCTCGTGTTTGCAGTAAGCCCCTCGTGTTTACAGTAAACATCGTGTTTACAGTAAACCCATCGTGTTTACAGTAAACCCATCGTGTTCAAAACTAGTCCTTCACATGATTAAGTCCTCATACTAGTGACCCGGACAACGAGGAGAGACTGGTCAGCGGATAACGATTTACAAGGAATGATTTACAAGGAGTGATTTACAAAGATGTGATTTACAAGGAATGATTTACAAGGAATAATTCAACAGGAATGATTTACCAGAGTAGTTCAAAGCAGGACCACAGATGCGTTTCATGAATGACGAGAGGAATACATTAATTTCTTTCAGCCAAATTAACCACATGACTTGTATCATTTACACCTTATTTACACGACAGGTTTACGTCCTGGGGGGAGGGGGGGGGGTCTTATGTGAAAAAAAAATCTCTATTTCTTGCCAAGAAGAGAGAGAGAGAGAGAGAGAGAGAGAGAGAGAGAGAGAGAGAGAGAGAGAGAGAGAGAGAGAGAGAGAGAGAGGAGGTGGGGTGGGGTGGCCTGTAAACCCGTGGGACCTCAAAGTGGCTGGGATTTGAGGGTGGATTTAGCGGTAATATGAAGGGATTAACCGAGACTAGGGCCGGATTACTTGGAGTATATTCGCATACATGGCCGATATATTAGATGCTGGCTGAGGGTGGGGAGAGAGAGAGAGAGAGAGAGAGAGAGAGAGAGAGAGAGAGAGAGAGAGAGAGAGAGAGAGAGAGAGAGAGAGTGAGAGAGAGGTATGGGACGTGTTAAAATAGGTAAGATATATGCAAAAATTATGGAAAGTGCGGTTGACAAAGAGGATATATGCGTCACAGGTGGAGTGGACAAGGAGAAGCGGGAGACCAAACTGGAGATGAAATGGCATAGGTTTGAGTGCTCGGGGTCTGAAGAAGCAGGAGGGTGAAAGGCGTGCACGGGACTGAGAGAAATGGAACGATGTGGTATACTGGGGTCAACATGCTGTCAATGGATTGAACTAGGGCATGTGAAGCGTCTGGGGTAAACTATGAAAAGTTTTGTGAGGCCTGGATGTGGATAGGGAGCTGTGGTTTGGGTGCATTACACATGACAGCTAGAGACTGAGTGTGAACGAACGTGGCCTTTGTTGTCTGTTTTCCTGGCGCTATCTCGCTTATGCAGGAGACGGGGTACAATATATCAACTGTCATATTTCTTTCTTGTATCTCCCCTGATGATGATGTGGACTCATAGGAATATATATATATATATATATATATATATATATATATATATATATATATATATATATATAAATATATATATATATATATATGGTTGTTTGATTTGTTTATGGATGAGTTGTTAGGGAGGTATATGCAAGAGTTTTGGAGAGAGGGGCAAGTATGCAGTCTGTTGTGGATGAGAGGGCTTGGGAAGTGTCATTTGTTGTTCGCTGATGATATAGCGCTGGTGGCTGATTCAAGTGAGAAACTGCAGAAGTTGGTGAGTGAGTTTGGTAAAGTGTGTGAAAGAAGAAAGCTGAGAGTAAATGTGAATAAGAACAAGGATATTAGGTTCAGTAGGGTTGAGGGACAAGTTAAGTGGGAGGCAAGTTTGAATGGAGAAAACTGGAAGTGAAGCGTTTTAGATATCTGGGAGTGGATTTAGCAGCGGATGGAACCGTAAGAGCACAAGTGAGTCACAGGGTGGGGGAGGGGGCGAAGGTTCTGAGAGCGTTGAAGAATGTGCTGTGAGGCATGGGCGATGGATAGGGTTGGCGCAGAAAGGTGGATGTGTTGGAAATGAGATGTTTGAGGACAATATGTGGTGTGAGGTGGTTTGATCGAGTAGGTAATGAAAGGGTAAGAGAGATGTGTGGTAAAAAAGAGTGTGGTTGAGAGAGCAGAAGAGGGTGTATTGAAATGGTTTGATCACATGGAGAGAACGAGTGAGGAAAGATTGACAAAGAGGATATATGTGTCAGAGGTGGAGGGAACGAGGAGAAGTGGGAGACCAAATTGGATGTGGAAGGATGGAGTGCAAAAGATTTTGAGCGATCGGGGCCTGAACATGCAGGAGGGTGAAAGGCGTGCATAGAATAGTGTGAATTGGAACGATGTGGTATACCGGGGTCGACGTGCTGTCAATGGATTGAACAAGGGCATGTGAAGCGTCTGGGGTAAACCATGGAAAGTTTTGTGGGGCCTGGATGTGGAAAGGGAGCTGTGGTTTCGGTGCATTACACATGACAGCTAGAGACTGAGTGTGGACGAATGTGGCCTTTGTTGTCTTTTCCTAGCGCTACCTCGCGCGCACGCGGGGGGAAGGAAGGTGTAATTTCATGTGTAGCGGGGTGGCGGCCGGAATGGATGAAGGCAGCATGTATGAATATATGCATGTGTATATATGTATATGTCTGTGTATGTATATGTATGTATAAGTTGTGATGTATAGGTCTGTATATGTCCGTGTATGTATATACATGTGTATGTGGGTGGGTTGGGCCATTCTTTCATCTGTTTCCATGGCGCTACCTCGATAACGCGGGAGACAGCGTCAAAGTATAATGAAAAATAAAAATATATATATATATATATATATATATATATATATATATATATATATATATATATATATATATATATATTCGGAAGCATATAAGGTAAAAATGAATAAAGATACTACCAAGATAAGGGGACACTATCTTTATTTTTTTTTTCGTTCAGAATAAAGTATGTCGGTCTGCAGGTGAAATATATTCAACTCAGACCAACAAGAGAAAAAGATCGAGTGGAAAAAAAAAAAAGGAAAAGAAAGAAAAAAAAATCTGTCCAGACAAAAATTCTTTGATGTACAGAAGGGAACCTACAACTGGTGGAGATTTTGTCGTTATTTTTGTCTGTATTGATGAACAAGTGTGTGTGTGTGTGTGTGTGTGTGTGTGTGTGTGTGTGTGTGTGTGTGTGTGTGTGTGTGTGTGTGTGTGTGTGTGAAGCGAGGTAAGGGAAGGGTAAGGAAGAACGAGTGAGGAAGTGTACGGAGGGACGCGTGAGGAGGTATACGGAGGGACGTGTGAGGAAGTGTACGGAGGACGTGTACGGAGGAACGTGTGAGGGGCAGTACGGAGAGACGTGTGAGGAAGTGTACGGAGGAACGTGTGAGGAGGTGCACGGAGGGACGTGTGAGGAAGCGTACAGAGGGACGTGAGAGGAAGTGTACGGAGAGACGTGTGAGGAGGTGCACGGAGGGACGTGTGAGGAAGCGTACAGGGGGACGTGAGAGGAAGTGTACGGAGAGACGTGTGAGGAAGTGTACGGAGGAACGTGTGAGGAAGTGTACGGAGAGACGTGTGAGGAAGCGTACAGAGGGACGTGAGAGGAAGTGTACGGAGAGACGTGTGAGGAAGCGTACGGAGGGACGTGTGAGGAAGTGTACGGAGAGACGTGTGAGGAGGTGCACGGAGGGACGTGTGAGGAAGCGTACGGAGGGACGTGAGAGGAAGTGTACGGAAAGACGTGTGAGGAAGTGTACGGAGGGACGTGTGAGGAAGTGTACGGAGGGACGTGAGAGGAAGCGTACGGAGAGACGTGTGAGGAAGTGTACGGAGAGACGTGTGAGGAAGCGTACAGAGGGACGTGAGAGGAAGTGTACGGAGAGACGTGTGAGGAAGCGTACGGAGGGACGTGTGAGGAAGTGTACGGAGAGACGTGTGAGGAAGTGTACGGAGGGACGTGTGAGGAAGTGTACGGAGGGACGTGAGAGGAAGCGTACGGAGAGACGTGTGAGGAAGTGTACGGAGAGACGTGTGAGGAAGTGTACGGAGAGACGTGTGAGGAAGTGTACAGACTCAAGCAGGTCATGATAAATTGGTTATGCAGTAGCCTTTATTAGTTTTGTAAAGTATCATAAAACTTTGGAAGTTGTATTGATAGTGGAGAATGTTTAAGAGATTGGGCCCCACCAGTGTAGAACTCCCTCCCCGTACAGTACAAGAGATGGGGCCCCACCAGTGTAGAACTCCCTCCTCGTACAGTACAAGAGATGGGACACCCACCAGCGTAGAACTCCCTCCCCGTACAGTACAAGAGATGGGACACCCACCAGTGTAGAACTCCCTCCCCGTACAGTACAAGAGATGGGACCCCACCAATGTACAACTCCCTCCCCGTACAGTACAGGAGATGGGACCCCACCAATGTACAACTCCCTCCCCGTACAGTACAAGAGATGGGGCCCCACCAATGTACAACTCCCTCACCGTACAGTACAGGAGATGGGACCCCCACCAGTGTAGAACTCCCTCCCCGTACGGTACAAGAGATGGGACACCCACCAATGTACAACTCCCTCCACTTACAGTACAAGAGATGGGACACCCACCAATGTACAACTCCCTCCCCGTACAGTACAAATGTTCAGTTACATGTCAAAAGCTGCACAAATCTCTGCTCATACTACACATAGCATAATTCTTATCTATTGACAGAGCCAAATACCCTGCCGGAGCGTTTTTTATATACCAAGCCTCCAAAGGCGAATGCATTGCCCCTCCAAAAAATACGAATAAAGACCAATGTTTTGGAGGCGATGGTCAACAACTACCCATCCTAAAATCATCCTCGAAAAAGAGAAGGCATCTGTTCAAGGCGATTCCATGAAGCGAACTACCCTTTCCTCATTTTCAAAATTCGAGATAAAAATTCGTGATAAAAATTCATGATAGAAATTCGAGATTAAAATTCGGGATAAAAATTCGAGATAAAAATTCGAGAGGAAATTTGCTTAAAAACCTACACCATTTGTCTTGTTACTGAAGTGTAATGTGATCTTAATTTGATTACCTAATTGGCCAATTTTCCCTTGAGGTACAAACTGGCACGTCTGCTTCTGATCTGTTCAAAAACAAAAGAGAAAAAAAAAAATAAAGGAAATTACGAATTGATGAATTGATTTTTGGGAAAGATATCTGAAGCAGAAATGGGAGGTGGAGTGGACCCAGTCAGCTACAGGCTGTGGAGGAGGACAAGTTACGAATGGACTTTTTGGGTGTTTGGTCCCCCAACCCAACCCCAGAGGTCCCCCCCAAGTGATGGCTGGGGACACAGGGACACTGGGGACTCCCCCTGGTGACTAGGTACAAGGGTCTACCACTGCCCTTACAGGTAACCAGGTACAGTGGCTCATGATGGCGTCTGGGCTCAGAGTAACCCCACCACTGGTAACATCTCAGAGTAACTCACCCACTGGTAACAGCTCAGAGTAACCCCACCACTGGTAACATCTCAGAGTAACCACCCCATTGGTAACAGCTCAGAGTAACTCACCCATTGGTAACAGCTCAGAGTAACTCCCCCACTGGTAACAGCTCAGAGTAACCATCCCACTGGTAACAGCTCAGGGTAACCACCCCACTGGTAACAGCTCAGGGTAACCACCCCACTGGTAACAGCTCAGAGTAAGTCCCCCCACTGGTAACATTTAAAAGTAACCCCCACTGGTAACAGCTCAGAGTAACTCCCCTCCCCCCCACTGGTAACATTTAAAAGTAGCCCCCACTGGAAACGACTCAGTGGCCTCTCCTTATTCCACAAGAAAACACTAAACTGGAACGAAAAATGTATACAAGGAAGGTTCATACATCTGTCTATACACTTGGAGGAGGTCCAAAAGGCAACAGCTGACTCGATTCCCATCAAAACTTATGGTTAGACAAGCGGCGACGCGCAGAGCTTCCAGAATATTTACGCTTTGAGAGAAGAGAAAGAAAAAAGAAAAAGAAAATAGCTTAAAAAAACGCGAATACTAAGAACTCCCCCCCCCCCCCCAGACTGTGAGTATGAGGGACGAAATATGAGGTATCCCAATATGAGGCCCAGTCTCCTGCAGAACACATATGGTATGAGAAAAGTCGTCCTGCTTAATGTACCTGTGTATGTGTATGTGTGTGTGTGTGTGTGTGTGTGTGTGTGTGTGTGTGTGTGTGTGTGTGTGTGTTCGTTCCAGCAGCTCGTTCCAGGCTGGAATGAACTCAGGCTTAAAAATGGTCGGTTCTTGTCATCATACGAGATCCACCTCAATACTTTATCACAGCGGGATACAGGCACTCACTCAAACAATGAGAAAGTGTATACATATAAATTCTGGATCCTGGAATGTATATGTATATGTATAAACGTACTTGTGAGGGAAAGAGTAGAAGGAAAATCGTCCCTCTTTTCGTCTGCATGGGCTCTGGCAGATGTTATCATCGCCGTGCTGGAACGAAAACATTTCTCTGGAATTGCAGAAAACCTTTGAATCGTCATGGGCCAAGCGCTCTCTCCTTCTCATGGAGAAATGAGGGAACAAACTTCATAATCTGTGTAGCTTAGACTACCTCATAACCACCAGATATCTACTGGACCTTCCTTCTAAAGATCCCTTTTAAAAATGTCTTTGTAGGATCACTCTAATAGATCTTCCATGACTTTACCTTTCGGCTGTTAGACATCTGGAAAAAAAAAAAATATTCCCTCTGGATCCTCCTTCCAGAACTTCCATTGTGAATTAACCTCAAAGAATTTTTCAGAAATTCAATTCTACTTTTCCAGGCTCTACTTCCAGAACTCTTTACCAGGACAACCCATCTAGGGCACCCTTCCTAGATATTCTGATCGTACACTTTTCCATGATGTCCTTCCAGAACGCTCTTCCAAGATGCTCTATCAAGACGCCCTTATTGTACGCCCTTCCAGGACGCCCTTCTAGGATACCATTTTTTTGGATGCTCCTCCAGGAACCTCCAACAGGACATAATTCCAGAGGGCTCCTTCAGGGCGGTCTTCCATGACGCTCCACCTGGAACCCGGTCCAGCACGCTCTTTCCAGGCCGGTCTTATGAACGCTTTTCCAGGAAGCTCTTCCCCCCAAAAAGGAGAATCCTGTTGACGTCTTCAGAAGGAGGCACAGAGTCCATGAATCTCACAGGCTGTCACCACTGGATCCTGCATTTCATATCTTTGCCACATTAATCCACTAAGATGGGAGTGGGAGATAAGTGGATAGTGAGGGGGAAGAGAACGCGAAGAAGAAGAAGAAGAAGAAGAAGAAGAAGAAGAGGAAGAAGAAGAAGAAGAAGAAGAAGAAGAAGAAGAAGAAGAAGAAGAAGAAGAAGAAGAAGAAGAAGAAGAAGAAAAAAAAATAGGAAGAAGAAGAAGAAGAAGAAGAAGAAGAAGAAGAAGAAGAAGAAGAATAGGAGGAAGAAGAAGAAGAAGAAGAATAGGAAGAAGAAGAAGAAGAAGAAGAAGAAGAAGAAGAAGAGGAAGAAGAAGAAGAAGAAGAAGAAGAAGAAGAAGAATAGGAAGAAGAAGAAGAAGAAGAAGAAGAAGAAGAAGAAGAAGAAGAAGAAGAAGAAGAAGAAGAAGAATAGGAGGAAGAAGAAGAATAGGAGGAAGAAGAAGAAAAAGAAGAAGGAGAAGAAGAAGAAGAAGAAGAAGAAGAAGAAGAAGAAGAAGAAGAAGAATAAGAAGAAGAAGAATAGGAGGAAGAAGAAGAAGAAGAAGAAGAAGAAGAAGAAGAAGAAGAAGAAGAAGAAGAAGAAGAAGAATAGGAGGAAGAAGAAGAAGAAGAAAAAGAAGAAGAAGAAGAAGAAGAAGAAGAAGAAGAAGAAGAAGAAGAATAGGAGGAAGAAGAAGAATAGGAGGAAGAAGAAGAAGAAGAGAAGAAGAAGAAGAAGAAGAAGAAGAAGAAGAAGAAGAAGAAGAAGAAGAATAGGAGGAAGAAGAAGAAGAAAAAGAAGAAGAAGAAGAAGAAGAAGAAGAAGAAGAAGAAGAAGAAGAAGAAGAAGAAGAAGAATAGGAAGAAGAAGAAGAAGAAGAAGAAGAAGAAGAAGAAGAAGAAGAAGAAGAAGAAGAAGAATAGGAGGAAGAAGAAGAAGAAGAAGAAGAAGAAGAAGAAGAAGAAGAAGAAGAAGAAGAAGAAGAAGAGGTGAAAGAAGAAGGAGGACGGTAGACGACGTTAGAATACATCATTTTCTCTCTTTTCCTTCTTTTACACAACCTAGTACGGCGCGGGCAAGATAACTTGCCCTCATCGCGGCCATCTTCGATCAACAGAGAAACAGAATATGAGAAAAAGAATGATGAACAGAGTAATCAGAACTCCTTAGATCTTTACAGGTTAGAGGAAAAGGAAAGAGAGGAAAGATTTGAGAGAATTCCACAGCTTCGATGCAAAGGAGAGGCGTCAGTAACGGTCAGTGTTCGAGTGACTGGTCTTCACCACAAAAATACTAGGAAGCAGCAGGAAGCCGTCGCTCTGATCTGGTCTGTGCCTCACTGGCTCGGAAACAGACAGACGCCACACGAGACAGTAGTAATTGCACAGTTTACGAATTAACAAGAAAATTCCTCACCATTATTTTTTTTTCCTTTTAATATTCTTTTTTGAGTCGAGAAAAAAAGGCTAATGAAATAGTCTTACATAAGAACTCCTTTGAGGCGTTGTTGATATACTCTGTTAAAGGAGGAAATGGAATGTATTTTGAACACACTTTTGACCAACGTGGCCCCAAGATAAACCAAGTGAGGGTGGAGGGGGACTTAGTTTACGAGAGAGCTCCGTCTGTTGGTGCTGTGGTGCTGCGGTGTGGTACAGCAGAAGCTGTGCTGTGGTGCTGTACTGCAGAAGCTGTGGTGCGGTACAGCAGAAGCTGTGATGCAGTACAACAGAAGCTGTGGTGCGGTACAGCAGAAGCTGTGATGCAGTACAACGGAAGCTGTGGTGCGGTACAACAGAAGCTGTGCTGTGGCGCGGTACAGCAGAAGCTGTGCTGTGGTGCTATACAGAAGAAGCTGTGATGCAGTACAACGGAAGCTGTGGTGCGGTACAACAGAAGCTGTGCTGTGGTGCGGTACAGCAGAAACTGTGGTGCGGTACAGAAGAAACTGTGATGTGGTACAGCAACAGCTGTGGTATGTTCGAACTGCAGCTGTGATATCGTAATTCAGCAGCTGTGCTGCAGTCCAGTAAAAGCTGTGATGTGTTACAACAGCAGCTGTGATATAGCACAGCAGTAGATGTTGTATGACACAGTGGCAGCTGTGATGCGGTACCAGCAGAAGTTGCGATATGGTACACCAGGAGCTGTGGGATGGTACAGCAGTATCTGTAATACAGTACAGCAGCGGCTCTGATGCGGTACAACAGCAACTGAAATACGGTACAGCAACAGGTGGGATTACGGCACGGTACGAAATGTACTTTTTAAGTGGTCCAGGGAAGATGTACCAGCTATGGAAAGAAGGAAGTCTGGAAGCCAGGATGATCCAGGGAAGATGTACCACTATGGAAAGAAGGAAGTCTGGAAGCCAGGATGGTCCAGGGAAGATGTACCAGCTATAGAAGACAAGGGCTAAGCCATATCTCACACACACACGCTTCTTCCACAACATGGGACAAGTTCCAGACTGAAATTTGGACGCAAACGGGTTCCAGCCCTTCGAGCATGACAGTACGACCCTTAAAGACGACGGTACGACCCTGGAGCACGAAGACACGACCCTCAAACACACATACGCACACACGGGCCTCTGTGCTGTGGTCTGTCATCAGGCCTGTGTATAGGGGGCATGCCTCCGTGCCAGCACTTCCAAAGCCACTTAGGCCTTCCAGTATCATCAGGTGCCAGACCTTCCATTGTTAAGATCTTCCAGAACCACCAGCTTCAAGAACTTTCCATTATTTTTTGATCTTCCAGAACCACTAGCTCCAAAAACTTCCATTTCTTGGCTTTTCTAGTACCACCATGTTCTAGATCTCCCATTACTTGAATCTTCCAGTGCTATGAGCTTCCAGACCTTACGTTATTTGACTCTTCCAGTAACTCCAGCTTCCAGTCCTTCCAGTACTTAGGTATTCTAATACCACCAGGTTCCAGACCTGTCATCGTCTTATAACACCCTCTTCCAGACCTTCCATTATTTGGAGCTTTCAGCAACCCCAGCTTCCAGCCTTCCATAACTTGAATCTTTCGGTATAAGCAGCTTCCAGAACCCTCCCTTTACCTGGATATTCCATTACCACCAGCTTCCAGAAGTTTCAGTGTCTGGATCTCATAGTAGCATAAGCTTCCAGACCTTCCATTACTGGGAGCCACACGATCATCCATCATTCCAGTCTCGAATCCAGTAATGACATCTCTTCAGCTAACTCTCTCTCTCTCTCTCTCTTGCCCGTTCGGATCATGGCTTTTTCCTCACCGCTAATCCAGGTTCCAAGTTCTTAAACAAATCCCAGCGCGAAGATCGAGGATCTGATTGCTTCGCGCTTTCCAGGGACTCCCTCCCCGTGCGGAGGCGGGGTGCCTGGTGATGGCTTTCTGATGGGAAGGTTAAACTAGTAGAGTGTGAACTGGATGAGGACACTCTTAGAAGGAGGTGCTCAAGAGGAGCTTGGTGCCTGATGGTGGTTGAGGGATGGCGATGATGGCCATCACCTTCGCCTCTGGTGCCAGAGGGAGGGAAACTTGCAGAAGAGAAAGACAAAAAAGGAAAAAGGAAAAAAAAAGGAGGAAGAAAAAGGGAAATAATAAGGACAAAGAAGATGGTTTTTGTACACGATTGAGAAAAGTTTGTATTGTCCATACTAAAGGGCGATGCATTGGTATACTTTAAGACGTTTCCCTTAAACCTAAAAACCTGGTTTATCTCAGCGTTCTTCCCTTAAACCTAAAAGCCTGGTTTATCTCAGCGGTCTTCCTTTAAACCAAAACCCTGGTTTATCTCAGCGGTTTAACTTCTGCTAAATACAATACGTTCCTTCCTTACATAAACTCCGTCCCGTTGCTAACAGGAGAACAACAGAGCCGTCCCGTTGCTGATAACGGAACACAATAAGGAAAACAACGAAACCATTCCGTTGTTAACAGAACAACGACATCCCTATGTGATCAGGACAACAGGAGAGCCTACCGTTTTGTGATAACAACAGAAAGGTCGTCCTGTTGTTAAGAAGAGACCAACTGGAAAGCCGTCTCGTTGTCAACAGAACAACGGGAGACCAGTCCCGTTGTTAACGGGAGAGCAACAGGAGAACCGTCTCGTTGTCAACAGAACAACAGGAGACCAGTCCCGTTGTTAACGGGAGAGCAACAGGAGAACCGTCTCGTTGTCAACAGAACAACGAAAAACCAGTTCCATTGTTAACGGGAGAGCAACAGGAGAACCGTCTCGTTGTCAACAGAACAACAGGAGACCAGTTCCATTGTTAACGGGAGAGCAACAGGAGAACCGTCTCGTTGTCAACAGAACAACGGGAGACCAGTGCCGTTGTTAACGGGAGAGCAACAGGATGAGATCATCACATATACAGAATAACACAAGCAATGTTTACCCTGTATACACGACATAGGTTTATGGTACGCCCAGCCACGACCTTCTACGACCTAATACGACATTCTCAAAGTTGCTACGACATGCCACGACCTTTTACTTCCTGGTACGCCCAGCCACGACCTTCTACGACCTAATATGACCTTCTCAAAGCTGCTACGACATGCCACGACCTTCTACTTCCTGGTACGCCCAGCCACGACCTTCTACGACCTAGTACGACATTCTCAAAGCTGCTACGACATGCCACGACCTTCTACTTACTGGTACGCCCAGCCACGACCTTCTACGACCTAATACGACCTTCTCAAAGCTGCTACGACATGCCACGACCTTCTACTACCTGGTACGCCCAGCCACGACCTTCTACGACCTAATACGACATTCTCAAAGCTGCTACGACATGCCACGACCTTCTACTTCCTGGTACGCCCAGCCACGACCTTCTACGACCTAATATGACCTTCTCAAAGCTGCTACGACATGCCACGACCTTCTACTTCCTGGTACGCCCAGTCACGACCTTCTACGACCTAATACGACCTTCTCAAAGCTGCTACGACATGCCACGACCTTCTGCTTCCTGGTACGCCCAGTCACGACCTTCTACGACCTAATACGACCTTCTCAAAGCTGCTACGACATGCCACGACCTTTTACTACCTGGTACGACCAGCCACGACCTTCTACTACCTGGTACGACTAGCTAAGACCTTCTACGACCCTCTACGACCTCATTCTTGAGCGAAATCACTGCCACTGTTTCATTTGCCCCGTGGACTCAGAGGAATGTATATATGGCATAGGTTCGAATCCTGGTTGCGGCTGTTGGTCCACAGTCAACTCAGCTGTTCATCCATCCATCCCTAGGTTTGGCCAACAAAATGGGTACTTGGCTCAGGCTAGGTCATATATATATATATATATATATATATATATATATATATATATATATATATATATATATATATATATATATATTCGTTCCTCATTAACCTCTCATGTCTCCCTCATCACCCAGTAGGTGTGTGTGTGTATGTGTGTCTGTGCCTCATCACCTCATCTTCCACCAACTCCTTTCCCCCCCTCCGCCTCTCATCTTCCCCTCCTCCTCCTCCCCTCCTCCATCTCATCTTCCCTCCTCCTCCTCCTCCTCCTCCATCACTCAACTCCTTCTCTCTGATGTGGCTGGTGCTGGCCAGGTGTCCATCATCATTCACTTGTATCCACTTGACAGAGGAACATCCCACTCCCTCCCTTCCTTCCCTCCCTCCCTCCCACCTTCCCTCCCTCCCTCCCTCCCTCCATCCCTCCCTCCCTCCCTCCCTCCCCCCCAGAGAATAACGTACTCTGGGGGGTTTGGGGGCGCTGTCTCCTACCTGCTCTCCCGACGCCTCCCCAAGAGATGGGTGAGGGAGAGGAGGAGAGAGGAGGGAGAGGGAGAGATGGGAGAGGAGAGCGGAGGAAGATACCGGTGATGGAACATGTACGACCCTTGTGCACGACGGTACGACCTTTGTGCACGACGGTACGACCTTTGAACACGGCGGTACGGCCCCTGAGCACGACGGACGACCCTTAAGCCTTGAGCACGACGGTACGACCCTTGAGCACGAAGGTCATATCCTATAGAAATAAGACGAAAATCTCTGAAAAAAAAAAAGATACGTTTACTCATTATGAATAATGTTCACGGATGCGTCCGATGAATTTCGAAATGATCGATACGACCCGGGTTGGCGAGCGTAATGATGAGACAAATTCCCTGATAACTATGGCAACCCGCTTTATATAGTTATTTCCAACGAAATATAGAAATGAATATAATGATTTTCTCTTATGAAAAATGACAGGAAATATCGCTAGCAAACGATATATCACAACACCATGACGTCAGGGTAACCAACGTGTGGCCAGACCAATGGGCATTTCCCAAAATCCCTCGTACGTTGTGTCATATTGTCTCACACGAAAGGTGTTAAGATACTTTTTTTGCCGTGTGTACATAGGTGTACAAGCCTGGCGACTAGATGTGAACAGCTGGGAGGAAGTCATATCTTTAGCCCCCATGTTTTATGGTCAATATTTTTAGTTGTGAAACCCAATATTCTGTCGGCGTTACTATATGTAGCTGGGCACTGTTTTATGCATTTTTTTTTTTTTTGTCATTTCTGCTCAACATCCCCGAAGGTGTCTTTTTTTTCTCTTCTTTTTCCTTCTATTTATCATCCTTCACCAATTATTTTCTACCCGTATCAATATTTCTAGCTTCAGAGAGAACTTGTTTGCACTTGTCTACACTGGAACTGGTTTGCATATGTCAACACTGGAACTTGTTTGCATTTGTCTACACAGGAACTGGTTTGCACCTGTCTACACTGGAACTGGTTTGCATATGTCAACACTGGAACTTGTTTGCACTTGTCTACACTGGAACTGGTTTGCATATGTCAACACTGGAACTTGTTTGCACTTGTCTACACTGGACCTTGTTTGCATCTGTCTACACTGGAACTGGTTTGCATCTGTCTACACTAGAACTGGTTTGCATCTGTCTACACTGGAACTGGTTTGCATCTGTCTACACTGGAACTGGTTTGCATATGTCTACACTGGAACTTGTTTGCATATGTCTACACTGGAACTTGTTTGCATCTGTCTACTCTGGAACTTGTTTGCATATGTCTACACTGGAACTTGTTTGCATCTGTCTACTCTGGAACTTGTTTGCATCTGTCTACACTGAAGTCCATTCGCTATTTTTCAGACATCAAAACTCACGTTGAATATTTGGGTAACGACGGAGGGAGGGAGGGAGTGATGGAGGGAGGGAATGAGGGAGGAAGTGATGGAGGGAGTGAGGGAGGGATTGATGGAGGAGGGGAGTGGGGGAGGGATTGATGGAGGGAGTGAGGGAGGGATTGATCGAGGGAGTGAGGGAGGGATTGATGGAGGAAGAGAGTGAGGGGATAATGATGGAGGGATGGAGTGACGAAAGGAGGGAATTAGGGAGGGATTGATGGAGAGGGAGTGAGGGATTGATGGAGGGAGGGAGTGACAAAGAGAGGAAGTGAGGGAGGGAGTGAGAGAGGGAAG